>NC_082654.1:93782574-93800074 GCF_028023285.1 Balaenoptera ricei
CGGCCAGGCAGGCGGAGAGCGCCCCCTCTGGCGCGCTGTGGTGGGAGGGGTCGGAGGTAGGTGGGGCCTGCAGCGGTGCCCGGCGGCGGGGGCGGAGGCGGCGGGCGACTAAAGGAGAGGGCGGAGCGGGAGGCAAAAAGCCTACAGCACCCGGTATTCCCAGGCGGTCTCCCATCCAAGTACTAACCAGGCCCGACCCTGCTTAGCTTCCGAGATCAGACGAGATCGGGCGCATTCAGGGTGGTATGGCCATAGACACAAGAGGGGCCCGCGGAGTGCCTCTTGACGCCCAGCTTCGCTGGCGCTTGCGCCTTACCGCCATGCCGGCGGCCAGCCCGCCCCGGCAGGGCCCCGCCGCCCGCCCAGGCAGGGGAAGGGCGACCTCGGGTACCGGGGCGGGGGGGGGGGTGGCGGAGGGGTTGGCGACCTCCCAGCCCAGGGCGGGCGGGACCCACCAAACCGTTCGGCGCTTGGCGCCCTGCCCCAGATCCCGCACGTCGCTCACAGGGACGTGGCCCCGGAGGCTTCAGGGCCCGGGGCCCGCGGGCCCTTGGGCCTCCCCGCTGCCCGCCCACGCGGCGCTAGGCGCAGCCCAGCCGCAGCCCGGGCCGGCCCTCCTGCCCGACGGCAGTCGGCCCTTAACCCACTGGGAGCCACCATTGAGTCACCACGGCCCCTTAGCCCCAGCAAGGCCACCCTTGCCCCCACGCCACCCGCCGAGCACAGGACCCGGCCCCTTGCGGCCGGCCGGCCCGGAGAACCGGCCCCGGCCCCCGCCCCCGCTCCCGCCCCCCGGCCGTGGCGAAACGGCGGCGGGGGGAGGGGGGGAGCTTTTTCCGGAGGGAGCTGTGGAGAGACACACCGGCAGACAGGTGGCTGCGCCGGGGCTGGGCGCGAGTGGGGGCGGCCAGGTGCAGGTCAAGGGGCTCGCGGGCCGGACGGCCGGCACCCGGGCCTGAGGCGGAGTCTGGGTCCGGGCCAGCCACCCCGGGAGCGGCTGGGATGCGGCTGCCTTCCAGGGCCGCCTTCTGGCCGCCTGGCCGGCCAGGCAGGCGGAGAGCGCCCCCTCTGGCGCGCTGTGGTGGGAGGGGTCGGAGGTAGGTGGGGCCTGCAGCGGTGCCCGGCGGCGGGGGCGGAGGCGGCGGGCAACTAAAGGAGAGGGCGGAGCGGGAGGCAAAAAGCCTACAGCACCCGGTATTCCCAGGCGGTCTCCCATCCAAGTACTAACCAGGCCCGACCATGCTTAGCTTCCGAGATCAGACGAGATCGGGCGCGTTCAGGGTGGTACGGCCGTAGACGCAGGAAGGGCCCGCGGGGTGCCTCTTGAGGCCCAGCTTCGCTGGCCCTTGCGCCTTACCGCCATGCCGGCGGCCAGCCCTCTCCGGCAGGGCCCTGCCGCCCGCCCAGGCAGGCGACAGGAGGCCTCGGGGACCCGGGGGTGGCGGAGTGGTGGGCGACCTCGCAGCCCAGGGCGGGCGGGACGCTCCAGGCCCGTCGGCGCTTGGCGCCCCGCCGCAGATCCCGCTCGACGCTCACAGGGACGTGGCCCCGGAGGCTTCAGGGCACGGCGGCCGCGGTCCCTTGGGCATCCCCCCCTGCCCGCCCACGCGGAGTTAGGCGCAGCCCGGCCACGGCCGGGCCGGCCCTCCGGCCGGGCAGCAGCTGGCCCGAAGCCACTGGGAGCCACCACTGAGTGGGCACGGCCCCTTAGCCCCAGCAAGGCCACCCTTGCCCCCACGCCGCCCGCCGAGCACAGGACCCCGCCCCTGGTGGCCGGCAGGCCCGGGGAAGCGGCCACGGCCCCCGCCCCCGCTCCCGCCCCCGGCCGAGGCGAAACGGCCGGGGGGGGGGGGCTTTTCCCGGAGGGAGCTGCGGAGAGACACACGGGCAGACAGCTGGCTGCGGCGCGGCTGGGCTCTGGTGGGCGCGGCCAAGTGCAGGTCGAGGGCCTCGCGGGCCGCACGGCCGGCACCCCGGCCTGCGGCGGAGTCTGGGTCCGGGCCAGCCACCACGGGAGCGGCTGGGGTGCGGCTGCCTTCCAGGGCCGCCTTCTGGCCTCCTGGCCGGCCAGGCCGGCGGGGAGCGCCCCCTCTGGCGCGCTGTGGTGGGAGGGGCCGGAGGAGGTGGGGCCTGCGGCGGTGCCCGGCGGGGGCGGAGGCGGCGGCCTCGGCCGCGGGCGACTAAAGGAGAAGGCGGAGCGGGAGGCAAAAAGCCTACAGCACCCGGTATTCCCAGGCGGTCTCCCATCCAAGTACTAACCAGGCCCGACCCTGCTTAGCTTCCGAGATCAGACGAGATCGGGCGCGTTCAGGGTGGTATGGCCGTAGACGCAAGAGGGGGCCCGCGGAGTGCCTCTTGAGGCCCAGCTTCGCTGGCGCTTGCGCCTTACCGCCATGCCGGCGGCCAGCCCGCCCCGGCAGGGCCCCGCCGCCCGCCCAGGCAGGGGAAGGGCGACCTCGGGTACCGGGGCGGGGGGGGGGTGGCGGAGGGGTTGGCGACCTCCCAGCCCAGGGCGGGCGGGACCCACCAAACCGTTCGGCGCTTGGCGCCCTGCCCCAGATCCCGCACGTCGCTCACAGGGACGTGGCCCCGGAGGCTTCAGGGCCCGGGGCCCGCGGGCCCTTGGGCCTCCCCGCTGCCCGCCCACGCGGCGCTAGGCGCAGCCCAGCCGCAGCCCGGGCCGGCCCTCCTGCCCGACGGCAGTCGGCCCTTAACCCACTGGGAGCCACCATTGAGTCACCACGGCCCCTTAGCCCCAGCAAGGCCACCCTTGCCCCCACGCCACCCGCCGAGCACAGGACCCGGCCCCTTGCGGCCGGCCGGCCCGGAGAACCGGCCCCGGCCCCCGCCCCCGCTCCCGCCCCCCGGCCGTGGCGAAACGGCGGCGGGGGGAGGGGGGGAGGTTTTTCCGGAGGGAGCTGTGGAGAGACACACCGGCAGACAGGTGGCTGCGCCGGGGCTGGGCGCGAGTGGGGGCGGCCAGGTGCAGGTCAAGGGGCTCGCGGGCCGGACGGCCGGCACCCGGGCCTGAGGCGGAGTCTGGGTCCGGGCCAGCCACCCCGGGAGCGGCTGGGATGCGGCTGCCTTCCAGGGCCGCCTTCTGGCCGCCTGGCCGGCCAGGCAGGCGGAGAGCGCCCCCTCTGGTGCGCTGTGGTGGGAGGGGTCGGAGGTAGGTGGGGCCTGCAGCGGTGCCCGGCGGCGGGGGCGGAGGCGGCGGGCGACTAAAGGAGAGGGCGGAGCGGGAGGCAAAAAGCCTACAGCACCCGGTATTCCCAGGCGGTCTCCCATCCAAGTACTAACCAGGCCCGACCCTGCTTAGCTTCCGAGATCAGACGAGATCGGGCGCGTTCAGGGTGGTATGGCCGTAGACGCAGGAGGGGCCCGCGGGGTGCCTCTTGAGGCCCAGCTTCGCTGGCCCTTGCGCCTTACCGCCATGCCGGCGGCCAGCCCTCTCCGGCAGGGTCCTGCCGCCCGCCCAGGCAGGCGACAGGAGGCCTCGGGGACCCGGGGGTGGCGGAGTGGTGGGCGACCTCGCAGCCCAGGGCGGGCGGGACGCTCCAGGCCCGTCGGCGCTTGGCGCCCCGCCGCAGATCCCGCTCGACGCTCACAGGGACGTGGCCCCGGAGGCTTCAGGGCACGGCGGCCGCGGTCCCTTGGGCATCCCCCCCTGCCCGCCCACGCGGAGTTAGGCGCAGCCCGGCCGGGCAGCAGCTGGCCCGAAGCCACTGGGAGCCACCACTGAGTGGGCACGGCCCCTTAGCCCCAGCAAGGCCACCCTTGCCCCCACGCCGCCCGCCGAGCACAGGACCCCGCCCCTGGTGGCTGGCAGGCCCGGGGAAGCGGCCACGGCCCCCGCCCCCGCTCCCGCCCCCGGCCGAGGCGAAACGGCCGGGGGGGGGCCTTTTCCCGGAGGGAGCTGCGGAGAGACACACGGGCAGACAGCTGGCTGCGGCGCGGCTGGGCTCTGGTGGGCGCGGCCAAGTGCAGGTCGAGGGCCTCGCGGGCCGCACGGCCGGCACCCCGGCCTGCGGCGGAGTCTGGGTCCGGGCTAGCCACCACGGGAGCGGCTGGGGTGCGGCTGCCTTCCAGGGCCGCCTTCTGGCCTCCTGGCCGGCCAGGCCGGCGGGGAGCGCCCCCTCTGGCGCGCTGTGGTGGGAGGGGCCGGAGGAGGTGGGGCCTGCGGCGGTGCCCGGCGGGGGCGGAGGCGGCGGCCTCGGCCGCGGGCGACTAAAGGAGAAGGCGGAGCGGGAGGCAAAAAGCCTACAGCACCCGGTATTCCCAGGCGGTCTCCCATCCAAGTACTAACCAGGCCCGACCCTGCTTAGCTTCCGAGATCAGACGAGATCGGGCGCGTTCAGGGTGGTATGGCCGTAGACGCAAGAGGGGGCCCGCGGAGTGCCTCTTGAGGCCCAGCTTCGCTGGCGCTTGCGCCTTACCGCCATGCCGGCGGCCAGCCCGCCCCGGCAGGGCCCCGCCGCCCGCCCAGGCAGGGGAAGGGCGACCTCGGGTACCGGGGCGGGGGGGGGGTGGCGGAGGGGTTGGCGACCTCCCAGCCCAGGGCGGGCGGGACCCACCAAACCGTTCGGCGCTTGGCGCCCTGCCCCAGATCCCGCACGTCGCTCACAGGGACGTGGCCCCGGAGGCTTCAGGGCCCGGGGCCCGCGGGCCCTTGGGCCTCCCCGCTGCCCGCCCACGCGGCGCTAGGCGCAGCCCAGCCGCAGCCCGGGCCGGCCCTCCTGCCCGACGGCAGTCGGCCCTTAACCCACTGGGAGCCACCATTGAGTCACCACGGCCCCTTAGCCCCAGCAAGGCCACCCTTGCCCCCACGCCACCCGCCGAGCACAGGACCCGGCCCCTTGCGGCCGGCCGGCCCGGAGAACCGGCCCCGGCCCCCGCCCCCGCTCCCGCCCCCCGGCCGTGGCGAAACGGCGGCGGGGGGAGGGGGGGAGGTTTTTCCGGAGGGAGCTGTGGAGAGACACACCGGCAGACAGGTGGCTGCGCCGGGGCTGGGCGCGAGTGGGGGCGGCCAGGTGCAGGTCAAGGGGCTCGCGGGCCGGACGGCCGGCACCCGGGCCTGAGGCGGAGTCTGGGTCCGGGCCAGCCACCCCGGGAGCGGCTGGGATGCGGCTGCCTTCCAGGGCCGCCTTCTGGCCGCCTGGCCGGCCAGGCAGGCGGAGAGCGCCCCCTCTGGTGCGCTGTGGTGGGAGGGGTCGGAGGTAGGTGGGGCCTGCAGCGGTGCCCGGCGGCGGGGGCGGAGGCGGCGGGCGACTAAAGGAGAGGGCGGAGCGGGAGGCAAAAAGCCTACAGCACCCGGTATTCCCAGGCGGTCTCCCATCCAAGTACTAACCAGGCCCGACCCTGCTTAGCTTCCGAGATCAGACGAGATCGGGCGCGTTCAGGGTGGTATGGCCGTAGACGCAGGAGGGGCCCGCGGGGTGCCTCTTGAGGCCCAGCTTCGCTGGCCCTTGCGCCTTACCGCCATGCCGGCGGCCAGCCCTCTCCGGCAGGGTCCTGCCGCCCGCCCAGGCAGGCGACAGGAGGCCTCGGGGACCCGGGGGTGGCGGAGTGGTGGGCGACCTCGCAGCCCAGGGCGGGCGGGACGCTCCAGGCCCGTCGGCGCTTGGCGCCCCGCCGCAGATCCCGCTCGACGCTCACAGGGACGTGGCCCCGGAGGCTTCAGGGCACGGCGGCCGCGGTCCCTTGGGCATCCCCCCCTGCCCGCCCACGCGGAGTTAGGCGCAGCCCGGCCGGGCAGCAGCTGGCCCGAAGCCACTGGGAGCCACCACTGAGTGGGCACGGCCCCTTAGCCCCAGCAAGGCCACCCTTGCCCCCACGCCGCCCGCCGAGCACAGGACCCCGCCCCTGGTGGCTGGCAGGCCCGGGGAAGCGGCCACGGCCCCCGCCCCCGCTCCCGCCCCCGGCCGAGGCGAAACGGCCGGGGGGGGGCCTTTTCCCGGAGGGAGCTGCGGAGAGACACACGGGCAGACAGCTGGCTGCGGCGCGGCTGGGCTCTGGTGGGCGCGGCCAAGTGCAGGTCGAGGGCCTCGCGGGCCGCACGGCCGGCACCCCGGCCTGCGGCGGAGTCTGGGTCCGGGCCAGCCACCCCGGGAGCGGCTGGGATGCGGCTGCCTTCCAGGGCCGCCTTCTGGCCGCCTGGCCGGCCAGGCAGGCGGAGAGCGCCCCCTCTGGCGCGCTGTGGTGGGAGGGGTCGGAGGTAGGTGGGGCCTGCAGCGGTGCCCGGCGGCGGGGGCGGAGGCGGCGGGCGACTAAAGGAGAGGGCGGAGCGGGAGGCAAAAAGCCTACAGCACCCGGTATTCCCAGGCGGTCTCCCATCCAAGTACTAACCAGGCCCGACCCTGCTTAGCTTCCGAGATCAGACGAGATCGGGCGCGTTCAGGGTGGTATGGCCGTAGACGCAGGAGGGGCCCGCGGGGTGCCTCTTGAGGCCCAGCTTCGCTGGCCCTTGCGCCTTACCGCCATGCCGGCGGCCAGCCCTCTCCGGCAGGGCCCTGCCGCCCGCCCAGGCAGGCGACAGGAGGCCTCGGGGACCCGGGGGTGGCGGAGTGGTGGGCGACCTCGCAGCCCAGGGCGGGCGGGACGCTCCAGGCCCGTCGGCGCTTGGCGCCCCGCCGCAGATCCCGCTCGACGCTCACAGGGACGTGGCCCCGGAGGCTTCAGGGCACGGCGGCCGCGGTCCCTTGGGCATCCCCCCCTGCCCGCCCACGCGGAGTTAGGCGCAGCCCGGCCACGGCCGGGCCGGCCCTCCGGCCGGGCAGCAGCTGGCCCGAAGCCACTGGGAGCCACCACTGAGTGGGCACGGCCCCTTAGCCCCAGCAAGGCCACCCTTGCCCCCACGCCGCCCGCCGAGCACAGGACCCCGCCCCTGGTGGCCGGCAGGCCCGGGGAAGCGGCCACGGCCCCCGCCCCGGCTCCCGCCCCCGGCCGAGGCGAAACGGCCGGGGGGGGGGGGCTTTTCCCGGAGGGAGCTGCGGAGAGACACACGGGCAGACAGCTGGCTGCGGCGCGGCTGGGCTCTGGTGGGCGCGGCCAAGTGCAGGTCGAGGGCCTCGCGGGCCGCACGGCCGGCACCCCGGCCTGCGGCGGAGTCTGGGTCCGGGCCAGCCACCACGGGAGCGGCTGGGGTGCGGCTGCCTTCCAGGGCCGCCTTCTGGCCTCCTGGCCGGCCAGGCAGGCGGGGAGCGCCCCCTCTGGCGCGCTGTGGTGGGAGGGGTCGGAGGTAGGTGGGGCCTGCAGCGGTGCCCGGCGGCGGGGGCGGAGGCGGCGGGCGACTAAAGGAGAGGGCGGAGCGGGAGGCAAAAAGCCTACAGCACCCGGTATTCCCAGGCGGTCTCCCATCCAAGTACTAACCAGGCCCGACCCTGCTTAGCTTCCGAGATCAGACGAGATCGGGCGCGTTCAGGGTGGTATGGCCATAGACGCAAGAGAGGCCCGCGGAGTGCCTCTTGAGGCCCAGCTTCGCTGGCGCTTGCGCCTTACCGCCATGCCGGCGGCCAGCCCGCCCCGGCAGGGCCCCGCCGCCCGCCCAGGCAGGGGAAGGGCGACCTCGGGTACCGGGGCGGGGGTGGGGGTGGCGGAGGGGTTGGCGACCTCCCAGCCCAGGGCGGGCGGGACCCACCAAACCGTTCGGCGCTTGGCGCCCTGCCCCAGATCCCGCACGTCGCTCACAGGGACGTGGCCCCGGAGGCTTCAGGGCCCGGGGCCCGCGGGCCCTTGGGCCTCCCCGCTGCCCGCCCACGCGGCGCTAGGCGCAGCCCAGCCGCAGCCCGGGCCGGCCCTCCTGCCCGACGGCAGTCGGCCCTTAACCCACTGGGAGCCACCATTGAGTCACCACGGCCCCTTAGCCCCAGCAAGGCCACCCTTGCCCCCACGCCACCCGCCGAGCACAGGACCCGGCGCCTTGCGGCCGGCCGGCCCGGAGAACCGGCCCCGGCCCCCGCCCCCGCTCCCGCCCCCCGGCCGTGGCGAAACGGCGGCGGGGGGAGGGGGGGAGCTTTTTCCGGAGGGAGCTGTGGAGAGACACACCGGCAGACAGGTGGCTGCGCCGGGGCTGGGAGCGAGTGGAGGCGGCCAGGTGCAGGTCAAGGGGCTCGCGGGCCGGACGGCCGGCACCCGGGCCTGAGGCGGAGTCTGGGTCCGGGCCAGCCATCCCGGGAGCGGCTGGGATGCGGCTGCCTTCCAGGGCCGCCTTCTGGCCGCCTGGCCGGCCAGGCAGGCGGAGAGCGCCCCCTCTGGCGCGCTCTGGTGGGAGGGGTCGGAGGTAGGTGGGGCCTGCAGCGGTGCCCGGCGGCGGGGGCGGAGGCGGCGGGCGACTAAAGGAGAGGGCGGAGCGGGAGGCAAAAAGCCTACAGCACCCGGTATTCCCAGGCGGTCTCCCATCCAAGTACTAACCAGGCCCGACCCTGCTTAGCTTCCGAGATCAGACGAGATCGGGCGCGTTCAGGGTGGTATGGCCGTAGACGCAGGAGGGGCCCGCGGGGTGCCTCTTGAGGCCCAGCTTCGCTGGCCCTTGCGCCTTACCGCCATGCCGGCGGCCAGCCCTCTCCGGCAGGGTCCTGCCGCCCGCCCAGGCAGGCGACAGGAGGCCTCGGGGACCCGGGGGTGGCGGAGTGGTGGGCGACCTCGCAGCCCAGGGCGGGCGGGACGCTCCAGGCCCGTCGGCGCTTGGCGCCCCGCCGCAGATCCCGCTCGACGCTCACAGGGACGTGGCCCCGGAGGCTTCAGGGCACGGCGGCCGCGGTCCCTTGGGCAGCCCCCCCTGCCCGCCCACGCGGAGTTAGGCGCAGCCCGGCCACGGCCGGGCCGGCCCTCCGGCCGGGCAGCAGCTGGCCCGAAGCCACTGGGAGCCACCACTGAGTGGGCACGGCCCCTTAGCCCCAGCAAGGCCACCCTTTCCCCCACGCCGCCCGCCGAGCACAGGACCCCGCCCCTGGTGGCCGGCAGGCCCGGGGAAGCGGCCACGGCCCCCGCCCCCGCTCCCGCCCCTGGCCGAGGCGAAACGGCCGGGGGGGGTGCTTTTCCCGGAGGGAGCTGCGGAGAGACACACGGGCAGACAGCTGGCTGCGGCGCGGCTGGGCTCTGGTGGGCGCGGCCAAGTGCAGGTCGAGGGCCTCGCGGGCCGCACGGCCGGCACCCCGGCCTGCGGCGGAGTCTGGGTCCGGGCCAGCCACCACGGGAGCGGCTGGGGTGCGGCTGCCTTCCAGGGCCGCCTTCTGGCCTCCTGGCCGGCCAGGCCGGCGGGGAGCGCCCCCTCTGGCGCGCTGTGGTGGGAGGGGTCGGAGGTAGGTGGGGCCTGCAGCGGTGCACGGCGGCAGGGGCGGAGGCGGCGGGCGACTAAAGGAGAGGGCGGAGCGGGAGGCAAAAAGCCTACAGCACCCGGTATTCCCAGGCGGTCTCCCATCCAAGTACTAACCAGGCCCGACCCTGCTTAGCTTCCGAGATCAGACGAGATCAGGCGCGTTCAGGGTGGTATGGCCGTAGACGCAGGAGGGGCCCGCGGGGTGCCTCTTGAGGCCCAGCTTCGCTGGCCCTTGCGCCTTACCGCCATGCCGGCGGCCAGCCCTCTCCGGCAGGGCCCTGCCGCCCGCCCAGGCAGGCGACAGGAGGCCTCGGGGACCCGGGGGTGGCGGAGTGGTGGGCGACCTCGCAGCCCAGGGCGGGCGGGACGCTCCAGGCCCGTCGGCGCTTGGCGCCCCGCCGCAGATCCCGCTCGACGCTCACAGGGACGTGGCCCCGGAGGCTTCAGGGCACGGCGGCCGCGGTCCCTTGGGCAGCCCCCCCTGCCCGCCCACGCGGAGTTAGGCGCAGCCCGGCCGGGCAGCAGCTGGCCCGAAGCCACTGGGAGCCACCACTGAGTGGGCACGGCCCCTTAGCCCCAGCAAGGCCACCCTTGCCCCCACGCCGCCCGCCGAGCACAGGACCCCGCCCCTGGTGGCTGGCAGGCCCGGGGAAGCGGCCACGGCCCCCGCCCCCGCTCCCGCCCCCGGCCGAGGCGAAACGGCCGGGGGGGGGGGCTTTTCCCGGAGGGAGCTGCGGAGAGACACACGGGCAGACAGCTGGCTGCGGCGCGGCTGGGCTCTGGTGGGCGCGGCCAAGTGCAGGTCGAGGGCCTCGCGGGCCGCACGGCCGGCACCCCGGCCTGCGGCGGAGTCTGGGTCCGGGCCAGCCACCCCGGGAGCGGCTGGGATGCGGCTGCCTTCCAGGGCCGCCTTCTGGCCGCCTGGCCGGCCAGGCAGGCGGAGAGCGCCCCCTCTGGCGCGCTGTGGTGGGAGGGGTCGGAGGTAGGTGGGGCCTGCAGCGGTGCCCGGCGGCGGGGGCGGAGGCGGCGGGCGACTAAAGGAGAGGGCGGAGCGGGAGGCAAAAAGCCTACAGCACCCGGTATTCCCAGGCGGTCTCCCGTCCAAGTACTAACCAGGCCCGACCCTGCTTAGCTTCCGAGATCAGACGAGATCGGGCGCGTTCAGGGTGGTATGGCCATAGACGCAAGAGGGGCCCGCGGAGTGCCTCTTGAGGCCCAGCTTCGCTGGCGCTTGCGCCTTACCGCCATGCCGGCGGCCAGCCCGCCCCGGCAGGGCCCCGCCGCCCGCCCAGGCAGGGGAAGGGCGACCTCGGGTACCGGGGCGGGGGGGGGGGTGGCGGAGGGGTTGGCGACCTCCCAGCCCAGGGCGGGCGGGACCCACCAAACCGTTCGGCGCTTGGCGCCCTGCCCCAGATCCCGCACGTCGCTCACAGGGACGTGGCCCCGGAGGCTTCAGGGCCCGGGGCCCGCGGGCCCTTGGGCCTCCCCGCTGCCCGCCCACGCGGCGCTAGGCGCAGCCCAGCCGCAGCCCGGGCCGGCCCTCCTGCCCGACGGCAGTCGGCCCTTAACCCACTGGGAGCCACCATTGAGTCACCACGGCCCCTTAGCCCCAGCAAGGCCACCCTTGCCCCCACGCCACCCGCCGAGCACAGGACCCGGCGCCTTGCGGCCGGCCGGCCCGGAGAACCGGCCCCGGCCCCCGCCCCCGCTCCCGCCCCCCGGCCGTGGCGAAACGGCGGCGGGGGGCGGGGGGGATCTTTTTCCGGAGGGAGCTGTGGAGAGACACACCGGCAGACAGGTGGCTGCGCCGGGGCTGGGCGCGAGTGGGGGCGGCCAGGTGCAGGTCAAGGGGCTCGCGGGCCGGACGGCCGGCACCCGGGCCTGAGGCGGAGTCTGGGTCCGGGCCAGCCACCCCGGGAGCGGCTGGGATGCGGCTGCCTTCCAGGGCCGCCTTCTGGCCGCCTGGCCGGCCAGGCAGGCGGAGAGCGCCCCCTCTGGTGCGCTGTGGTGGGAGGGGTCGGAGGTAGGTGGGGCCTGCAGCGGTGCCCAGCGGCGGGGGCGGAGGCGGCGGGCGACTAAAGGAGAGGGCGGAGCGGGAGGCAAAAAGCCTACAGCACCCGGTATTCCCAGGCGGTCTCCCATCCAAGTACTAACCAGGCCCGACCCTGCTTAGCTTCCGAGATCAGACGAGATCGGGCGCGTTCAGGGTGGTATGGCCGTAGACGCAGGAGGGGCCCGCGGGGTGCCTCTTGAGGCCCAGCTTCGCTGGCCCTTGCGCCTTACCGCCATGCCGGCGGCCAGCCCTCTCCGGCAGGGTCCTGCCGCCCGCCCAGGCAGGCGACAGGAGGCCTCGGGGACCCGGGGGTGGCGGAGTGGTGGGCGACCTCGCAGCCCAGGGCGGGCGGGACGCTCCAGGCCCGTCGGCGCTTGGCGCCCCGCCGCAGATCCCGCTCGACGCTCACAGGGACGTGGCCCCGGAGGCTTCAGGGCACGGCGGCCGCGGTCCCTTGGGCATCCACCCCTGCCCGCCCACGCGGAGTTAGGCGCAGCCCGGCCGGGCAGCAGCTGGCCCGAAGCCACTGGGAGCCACCACTGAGTGGGCACGGCCCCTTAGCCCCAGCAAGGCCACCCTTGCCCCCACGCCGCCCGCCGAGCACAGGACCCCGCCCCTGGTGGCTGGCAGGCCCGGGGAAGCGGCCACGGCCCCCGCCCCCGCTCCCGCCCCCGGCCGAGGCGAAACGGCCGGGGGGGGGGCCTTTTCCCGGAGGGAGCTGTGGAGAGACACACGGGCAGACAGCTGGCTGCGGCGCGGCTGGGCTCTGGTGGGCGCGGCCAAGTGCAGGTCGAGGGCCTCGCGGGCCGCACGGCCGGCACCCCGGCCTGCGGCGGAGTCTGGGTCCGGGCCAGCCACCCCGGGAGCGGCTGGGATGCGGCTGCCTTCCAGGGCCGCCTTCTGGCCGCCTGGCCGGCCAGGCAGGCGGAGAGCGCCCCCTCTGGTGCGCTGTGGTGGGAGGGGTCGGAGGTAGGTGGGGCCTGCAGCGGTGCCTGGCGGCGAGGGCGGAGGCGGCGGGCGACTAAAGGAGAGGGCGGAGCGGGAGGCAAAAAGCCTACAGCACCCGGTATTCCCAGGCGGTGCCCATCCAAGTACTAACCAGGCCCGACCCTGCTTAGCTTCCGAGATCAGACGAGATCGGGCGCGTTCAGGGTGGTATGGCCATAGACGCAAGAGGGGCCCGCGGAGTGCCTCTTGAGGCCCAGCTTCGCTGGCGCTTGCGCCTTACCGCCATGCCGGCGGCCAGCCCGCCCCGGCAGGGCCCCGCCGCCCGCCCAGGCAGGGGAAGGGCGACCTCGGGTACCGGGGCGGGGGGGGGTGGCGGAGGGGTTGGCGACCTCCCAGCCCAGGGCGGGCGGGACCCACCAAACCGTTCGGCGCTTGGCGCCCTGCCCCAGATCCCGCACGTCGCTCACAGGGACGTGGCCCCGGAGGCTTCAGGGCCCGGGGCCCGCGGGCCCTTGGGCCTCCCCGCTGCCCGCCCACGCGGCGCTAGGCGCAGCCCAGCCGCAGCCCGGGCCGGCCCTCCTGCCCGACGGCAGTCGGCCCTTAACCCACTGGGAGCCACCATTGAGTCACCACGGCCCCTTAGCCCCAGCAAGGCCACCCTTGCCCCCACGCCACCCGCCGAGCACAGGACCCGGCGCCTTGCGGCCGGCCGGCCCGGAGAACC
Source organism: Balaenoptera ricei (assembly GCF_028023285.1). Lineage (NCBI taxonomy): Eukaryota > Metazoa > Chordata > Mammalia > Artiodactyla > Balaenopteridae > Balaenoptera > Balaenoptera ricei. The sequence continues at coordinate 93,795,616 of NC_082654.1, forward strand.
GGCCCCGGCCCCCGCCCCCGCTCCCGCCCCCCGGCCGTGGCGAAACGGCGGCGGGGGGCGGGGGGGAGCTTTTTCCGGAGGGAGCTGTGGAGAGACACACCGGCAGACAGGTGGCTGCGCCGGGGCTGGGCGCGAGTGGGGGCGGCCAGGTGCAGGTCAAGGGGCTCGCGGGCCGGACGGCCGGCACCCGGGCCTGAGGCGGAGTCTGGGTCCGGGCCAGCCACCCCGGGAGCGGCTGGGATGCGGCTGCCTTCCAGGGCCGCCTTCTGGCCGCCTGGCCGGCCAGGCAGGCGGAGAGCGCCCCCTCTGGCGCGCTGTGGTGGGAGGGGTCGGAGGTAGGTGGGGCCTGCAGCGGTGCCCGGCGGCGGGGGCGGAGGCGGCGGGCGACTAAAGGAGAGGGCGGAGCGGGAGGCAAAAAGCCTACAGCACCCGGTATTCCCAGGCGGTCTCCCATCCAAGTACTAACCAGGCCCGACCCTGCTTAGCTTCCGAGATCAGACGAGATCGGGCGCGTTCAGGGTGGTATGGCCGTAGACGCAGGAGGGGCCCGCGGGGTGCCTCTTGAGGCCCAGCTTCGCTGGCCCTTGCGCCTTACCGCCATGCCGGCGGCCAGCCCTCTCCGGCAGGGCCCTGCCGCCCGCCCAGGCAGGCGACAGGAGGCCTCGGGGACCCGGGGGTGGCGGAGTGGTGGGCGACCTCGCAGCCCAGGGCGGGCGGGACGCTCCAGGCCCGTCGGCGCTTGGCGCCCCGCCGCAGATCCCGCTCGACGCTCACAGGGACGTGGCCCCGGAGGCTTCAGGGCACGGCGGCCGCGGTCCCTTGGGCATCCCCCCCTGCCCGCCCACGCGGAGTTAGGCGCAGCCCGGCCACGGCCGGGCCGGCCCTCCGGCCGGGCAGCAGCTGGCCCGAAGCCACTGGGAGCCACCACTGAGTGGGCACGGCCCCTTAGCCCCAGCAAGGCCACCCTTGCCCCCACGCCGCCCGCCGAGCACAGGACCCCGCCCCTGGTGGCCGGCAGGCCCGGGGAAGCGGCCACGGCCCCCGCCCCGGCTCCCGCCCCCGGCCGAGGCGAAACGGCCGGGGGGGGGGGGCTTTTCCCGGAGGGAGCTGCGGAGAGACACACGGGCAGACAGCTGGCTGCGGCGCGGCTGGGCTCTGGTGGGCGCGGCCAAGTGCAGGTCGAGGGCCTCGCGGGCCGCACGGCCGGCACCCCGGCCTGCGGCGGAGTCTGGGTCCGGGCCAGCCACCACGGGAGCGGCTGGGGTGCGGCTGCCTTCCAGGGCCGCCTTCTGGCCTCCTGGCCGGCCAGGCAGGCGGGGAGCGCCCCCTCTGGCGCGCTGTGGTGGGAGGGGTCGGAGGTAGGTGGGGCCTGCAGCGGTGCCCGGCGGCGGGGGCGGAGGCGGCGGGCGACTAAAGGAGAGGGCGGAGCGGGAGGCAAAAAGCCTACAGCACCCGGTATTCCCAGGCGGTCTCCCATCCAAGTACTAACCAGGCCCGACCCTGCTTAGCTTCCGAGGTCAGACGAGATCGGGCGCGTTCAGGGTGGTATGGCCGTAGACGCAGGAGGGGCCCGCGGGGTGCCTCTTGAGGCCCAGCTTCGCTGGCCCTTGCGCCTTACCGCCATGCCGGCGGCCAGCCCTCTCCGGCAGGGTCCTGCCGCCCGCCCAGGCAGGCGACAGGAGGCCTCGGGGACCCGGGGGTGGCGGAGTGGTGGGCGACCTCGCAGCCCAGGGCGGGCGGGACGCTCCAGGCCCGTCGGCGCTTGGCGCCCCGCCGCAGATCCCGCTCGACGCTCACAGGGACGTGGCCCCGGAGGCTTCAGGGCACGGCGGCCGCGGTCCCTTGGGCAGCCCCCCCTGCCCGCCCACGCGGAGTTAGGCGCAGCCCGGCCGGGCAGCAGCTGGCCCGAAGCCACTGGGAGCCACCACTGAGTGGGCACGGCCCCTTAGCCCCAGCAAGGCCACCCTTGCCCCCACGCCGCCCGCCGAGCACAGGACCCCGCCCCTGGTGGCTGGCAGGCCCGGGGAAGCGGCCACGGCCCCCGCCCCCGCTCCCGCCCCCGGCCGAGGCGAAACGGCCGGGGGGGGGGGCTTTTCCCGGAGGGAGCTGCGGAGAGACACACGGGCAGACAGCTGGCTGCGGCGCGGCTGGGCTCTGGTGGGCGCGGCCAAGTGCAGGTCGAGGGCCTCGCGGGCCGCACGGCCGGCACCCCGGCCTGCGGCGGAGTCTGGGTCCAGGCCAGCCACCCCGGGAGCGGCTGGGATGCGGCTGCCTTCCAGGGCCGCCTTCTGGCCGCCTGGCCGGCCAGGCAGGCGGAGAGCGCCCCCTCTGGCGCGCTCTGGTGGGAGGGGTCGGAGGTAGGTGGGGCCTGCAGCGGTGCCTGGCGGCGAGGGCGGAGGCGGCGGGCGACTAAAGGAGAGGGCGGAGCGGGAGGCAAAAAGCCTACAGCACCCGGTATTCCCAGGCGGTCTCCCATCCAAGTACTAACCAGGCCCGACCCTGCTTAGCTTCCGAGATCAGACGAGATCGGGCGCGTTCAGGGTGGTATGGCCATAGACGCAAGAGGGGCCCGCGGAGTGCCTCTTGAGGCCCAGCTTCGCTGGCGCTTGCGCCTTACCGCCATGCCGGCGGCCAGCCCGCCCCGGCAGGGCCCCGCCGCCCGCCCAGGCAGGGGAAGGGCGACCTCGGGTACCGGGGCGGGGGGGGGTGGCGGAGGGGTTGGCGACCTCCCAGCCCAGGGCGGGCGGGACCCACCAAACCGTTCGGCGCTTGGCGCCCTGCCCCAGATCCCGCACGTCGCTCACAGGGACGTGGCCCCGGAGGCTTCAGGGCCCGGGGCCCGCGGGCCCTTGGGCCTCCCCGCTGCCCGCCCACGCGGCGCTAGGCGCAGCCCAGCCGCAGCCCGGGCCGGCCCTCCTGCCCGACGGCAGTCGGCCCTTAACCCACTGGGAGCCACCATTGAGTCACCACGGCCCCTTAGCCCCAGCAAGGCCACCCTTGCCCCCACGCCACCCGCCGAGCACAGGACCCGGCGCCTTGCGGCCGGCCGGCCCGGAGAACCGGCCCCGGCCCCCGCCCCCGCTCCCGCCCCCCGGCCGTGGCGAAACGGCGGCGGGGGGCGGGGGGGAGCTTTTTCCGGAGGGAGCTGTGGAGAGACACACCGGCAGACAGGTGGCTGCGCCGGGGCTGGGCGCGAGTGGGGGCGGCCAGGTGCAGGTCAAGGGGCTCGCGGGCCGGACGGCCGGCACCCGGGCCTGAGGCGGAGTCTGGGTCCGGGCCAGCCACCCCGGGAGCGGCTGGGATGCGGCTGCCTTCCAGGGCCGCCTTCTGGCCGCCTGGCCGGCCAGGCAGGCGGAGAGCGCCCCCTCTGGCGCGCTGTGGTGGGAGGGGTCGGAGGTAGGTGGGGCCTGCAGCGGTGCCCGGCGGCGGGGGCGGAGGCGGCGGGCGACTAAAGGAGAGGGCGGAGCGGGAGGCAAAAAGCCTACAGCACCCGGTATTCCCAGGCGGTCTCCCATCCAAGTACTAACCAGGCCCGACCCTGCTTAGCTTCCGAGATCAGACGAGATCGGGCGCGTTCAGGGTGGTATGGCCGTAGACGCAGGAGGGGCCCGCGGGGTGCCTCTTGAGGCCCAGCTTCGCTGGCCCTTGCGCCTTACCGCCATGCCGGCGGCCAGCCCTCTCCGGCAGGGCCCTGCCGCCCGCCCAGGCAGGCGACAGGAGGCCTCGGGGACCCGGGGGTGGCGGAGTGGTGGGCGACCTCGCAGCCCAGGGCGGGCGGGACGCTCCAGGCCCGTCGGCGCTTGGCGCCCCGCCGCAGATCCCGCTCGACGCTCACAGGGACGTGGCCCCGGAGGCTTCAGGGCACGGCGGCCGCGGTCCCTTGGGCATCCCCCCCTGCCCGCCCACGCGGAGTTAGGCGCAGCCCGGCCACGGCCGGGCCGGCCCTCCGGCCGGGCAGCAGCTGGCCCGAAGCCACTGGGAGCCACCACTGAGTGGGCACGGCCCCTTAGCCCCAGCAAGGCCACCCTTGCCCCCACGCCGCCCGCCGAGCACAGGACCCCGCCCCTGGTGGCCGGCAGGCCCGGGGAAGCGGCCACGGCCCCCGCCCCGGCTCCCGCCCCCGGCCGAGGCGAAACGGCCGGGGGGGGGGGGCTTTTCCCGGAGGGAGCTGCGGAGAGACACACGGGCAGACAGCTGGCTGCGGCGCGGCTGGGCTCTGGTGGGCGCGGCCAAGTGCAGGTCGAGGGCCTCGCGGGCCGCACGGCCGGCACCCCGGCCTGCGGCGGAGTCTGGGTCCGGGCCAGCCACCACGGGAGCGGCTGGGGTGCGGCTGCCTTCCAGGGCCGCCTTCTGGCCTCCTGGCCGGCCAGGCAGGCGGGGAGCGCCCCCTCTGGCGCGCTGTGGTGGGAGGGGTCGGAGGTAGGTGGGGCCTGCAGCGGTGCCCGGCGGCGGGGGCGGA
>NC_082654.1:93812574-93837574 GCF_028023285.1 Balaenoptera ricei
CCGGGGGTGGCGGAGTGGTGGGCGACCTCGCAGCCCAGGGCGGGCGGGACGCTCCAGGCCCGTCGGCGCTTGGCGCCCCGCCGCAGATCCCGCTCGACGCTCACAGGGACGTGGCCCCGGAGGCTTCAGGGCACGGCGGCCGCGGTCCCTTGGGCATCCCCCCCTGCCCGCCCACGCGGAGTTAGGCGCAGCCCGGCCGGGCAGCAGCTGGCCCGAAGCCACTGGGAGCCACCACTGAGTGGGCACGGCCCCTTAGCCCCAGCAAGGCCACCCTTGCCCCCACGCCGCCCGCCGAGCACAGGACCCCGCCCCTGGTGGCTGGCAGGCCCGGGGAAGCGGCCACGGCCCCCGCCCCCGCTCCCGCCCCCGGCCGAGGCGAAACGGCCGGGGGGGGGGGCTTTTCCCGGAGGGAGCTGCGGAGAGACACACGGGCAGACAGCTGGCTGCGGCGCGGCTGGGCTCTGGTGGGCGCGGCCAAGTGCAGGTCGAGGGCCTCGCGGGCCGCACGGCCGGCACCCCGGCCTGCGGCGGAGTCTGGGTCCGGGCCAGCCACCCCGGGAGCGGCTGGGATGCGGCTGCCTTCCAGGGCCGCCTTCTGGCCGCCTGGCCGGCCAGGCAGGCGGAGAGCGCCCCCTCTGGCGCGCTGTGGTGGGAGGGGTCGGAGGTAGGTGGGGCCTGCAGCGGTGCCCGGCGGCGGGGGCGGAGGCGGCGGGCGACTAAAGGAGAGGGCGGAGCGGGAGGCAAAAAGCCTACAGCACCCGGTATTCCCAGGCGGTCTCCCGTCCAAGTACTAACCAGGCCCGACCCTGCTTAGCTTCCGAGATCAGACGAGATCGGGCGCGTTCAGGGTGGTATGGCCATAGACGCAAGAGGGGCCCGCGGAGTGCCTCTTGAGGCCCAGCTTCGCTGGCGCTTGCGCCTTACCGCCATGCCGGCGGCCAGCCCGCCCCGGCAGGGCCCCGCCGCCCGCCCAGGCAGGGGAAGGGCGACCTCGGGTACCGGGGCGGGGGGGGGGGGTGGCGGAGGGGTTGGCGACCTCCCAGCCCAGGGCGGGCGGGACCCACCAAACCGTTCGGCGCTTGGCGCCCTGCCCCAGATCCCGCACGTCGCTCACAGGGACGTGGCCCCGGAGGCTTCAGGGCCCGGGGCCCGCGGGCCCTTGGGCCTCCCCGCTGCCCGCCCACGCGGCGCTAGGCGCAGCCCTGCCGCAGCCCGGGCCGGCCCTCCTGCCCGACGGCAGTCGGCCCTTAACCCACTGGGAGCCACCATTGAGTCACCACGGCCCCTTAGCCCCAGCAAGGCCACCCTTGCCCCCACGCCACCCGCCGAGCACAGGACCCGGCGCCTTGCGGCCGGCCGGCCTGGAGAACCGGCCCCGGCCCCCGCCCCCGCTCCCGCCCCCCGGCCGTGGCGAAACGGCGGCGGGGGGCGGGGGGGAGCTTTTTCCGGAGGGAGCTGTGGAGAGACACACCGGCAGACAGGTGGCTGCGCCGGGGCTGGGCGCGAGTGGGGGCGGCCAGGTGCAGGTCAAGGGGCTCGCGGGCCGGACGGCCGGCACCCGGGCCTGAGGCGGAGTCTGGGTCCGGGCCAGCCACCCCGGGAGCGGCTGGGATGCGGCTGCCTTCCAGGGCCGCCTTCTGGCCGCCTGGCCGGCCAGGCAGGCGGAGAGCGCCCCCTCTGGCGCGCTGTGGTGGGAGGGGTCGGAGGTAGGTGGGGCCTGCAGCGGTGCCCAGCGGCGGGGGCGGAGGCGGCGGGCGACTAAAGGAGAGGGCGGAGCGGGAGGCAAAAAGCCTACAGCACCCGGTATTCCCAGGCGGTCTCCCATCCAAGTACTAACCAGGCCCGACCCTGCTTAGCTTCCGAGATCAGACGAGATCGGGCGCGTTCAGGGTGGTATGGCCATAGACGCAAGAGAGGCCCGCGGAGTGCCTCTTGAGGCCCAGCTTCGCTGGCGCTTGCGCCTTACCGCCATGCCGGCGGCCAGCCCGCCCCGGCAGGGCCCCGCCGCCCGCCCAGGCAGGGGAAGGGCGACCTCGGGTACCGGGGCGGGGGTGGGGGTGGCGGAGGGGTTGGCGACCTCCCAGCCCAGGGCGGGCGGGACCCACCAAACCGTTCGGCGCTTGGCGCCCTGCCCCAGATCCCGCACGTCGCTCACAGGGACGTGGCCCCGGAGGCTTCAGGGCCCGGGGCCCGCGGGCCCTTGGGCCTCCCCGCTGCCCGCCCACGCGGCGCTAGGCGCAGCCCAGCCGCAGCCCGGGCCGGCCCTCCTGCCCGACGGCAGTCGGCCCTTAACCCACTGGGAGCCACCATTGAGTCACCACGGCCCCTTAGCCCCAGCAAGGCCACCCTTGCCCCCACGCCACCCGCCGAGCACAGGACCCGGCGCCTTGCGGCCGGCCGGCCCGGAGAACCGGCCCCGGCCCCCGCCCCCGCTCCCGCCCCCCGGCCGTGGCGAAACGGCGGCGGGGGGAGGGGGGGAGCTTTTTCCGGAGGGAGCTGTGGAGAGACACACCGGCAGACAGGTGGCTGCGCCGGGGCTGGGCGCGAGTGGGGGCGGCCAGGTGCAGGTCAAGGGGCTCGCGGGCCGGACGGCCGGCACCCGGGCCTGAGGCGGAGTCTGGGTCCGGGCCAGCCACCCCGGGAGCGGCTGGGATGCGGCTGCCTTCCAGGGCCGCCTTCTGGCCGCCTGGCCGGCCAGGCAGGCGGAGAGCGCCCCCTCTGGCGCGCTGTGGTGGGAGGGGTCGGAGGTAGGTGGGGCCTGCAGCGGTGCCCGGCGGCGGGGGCGGAGGCGGCGGGCGACTAAAGGAGAGGGCGGAGCGGGAGGCAAAAAGCCTACAGCACCCGGTATTCCCAGGCGGTCTCCCATCCAAGTACTAACCAGGCCCGACCCTGCTTAGCTTCCGAGATCAGACGAGATCGGGCGCGTTCAGGGTGGTATGGCCGTAGACGCAGGAGGGGCCCGCGGGGTGCCTCTTGAGGCCCAGCTTCGCTGGCCCTTGCGCCTTACCGCCATGCCGGCGGCCAGCCCTCTCCGGCAGGGCCCTGCCGCCCGCCCAGGCAGGCGACAGGAGGCCTCGGGGACCCGGGGGTGGCGGAGTGGTGGGCGACCTCGCAGCCCAGGGCGGGCGGGACGCTCCAGGCCCGTCGGCGCTTGGCGCCCCGCCGCAGATCCCGCTCGACGCTCACAGGGACGTGGCCCCGGAGGCTTCAGGGCACGGCGGCCGCGGTCCCTTGGGCATCCCCCCCTGCCCGCCCACGCGGAGTTAGGCGCAGCCCGGCCGGGCAGCAGCTGGCCCGAAGCCACTGGGAGCCACCACTGAGTGGGCACGGCCCCTTAGCCCCAGCAAGGCCACCCTTGCCCCCACGCCGCCCGCCGAGCACAGGACCCCGCCCCTGGTGGCCGGCAGGCCCGGGGAAGCGGCCACGGCCCCCGCCCCGGCTCCCGCCCCCGGCCGAGGCGAAACGGTCGGGGGGGGGGGGGCTTTTCCCGGAGGGAGCTGCGGAGAGACACACGGGCAGACAGCTGGCTGCGGCGCGGCTGGGCTCTGGTGGGCGCGGCCAAGTGCAGGTCGAGGGCCTCGCGGGCCGCACGGCCGGCACCCCGGCCTGCGGCGGAGTCTGGGTCCGGGCCAGCCACCACGGGAGCGGCTGGGGTGCGGCTGCCTTCCAGGGCCGCCTTCTGGCCTCCTGGCCGGCCAGGCAGGCGGGGAGCGCCCCCTCTGGCGCGCTGTGGTGGGAGGGGTCGGAGGTAGGTGGGGCCTGCAGCGGTGCTCGGCGGCGGGGGCGGAGGCGGCGGGCGACTAAAGGAGAGGGCGGAGCGGGAGGCAAAAAGCCTACAGCACCCGGTATTCCCAGGCGGTCTCCCATCCAAGTACTAACCAGGCCCGACCCTGCTTAGCTTCCGAGATCAGACGAGATCGGGCGCGTTCAGGGTGGTATGGCCGTAGACGCAGGAGGGGCCCGCGGGGTGCCTCTTGAGGCCCAGCTTCGCTGGCCCTTGCGCCTTACCGCCATGCCGGCGGCCAGCCCTCTCCGGCAGGGCCCTGCCGCCCGCCCAGGCAGGCGACAGGAGGCCTCGGGGACCCGGGGGTGGCGGAGTGGTGGGCGACCTCGCAGCCCAGGGCGGGCGGGACGCTCCAGGCCCGTCGGCGCTTGGCGCCCCGCCGCAGATCCCGCTCGACGCTCACAGGGACGTGGCCCCGGAGGCTTCAGGGCACGGCGGCCGCGGTCCCTTGGGCATCCCCCCCTGCCCGCCCACGCGGAGTTAGGCGCAGCCCGGCCGGGCAGCAGCTGGCCCGAAGCCACTGGGAGCCACCACTGAGTGGGCACGGCCCCTTAGCCCCAGCAAGGCCACCCTTGCCCCCACGCCGCCCGCCGAGCACAGGACCCCGCCCCTGGTGGCTGGCAGGCCCGGGGAAGCGGCCACGGCCCCCGCCCCCGCTCCCGCCCCCGGCCGAGGCGAAACGGCCGGGGGGGGGGGCTTTTCCCGGAGGGAGCTGCGGAGAGACACACGGGCAGACAGCTGGCTGCGGCGCGGCTGGGCTCTGGTGGGCGCGGCCAAGTGCAGGTCGAGGGCCTCGCGGGCCGCACGGCCGGCACCCCGGCCTGCGGCGGAGTCTGGGTCCGGGCCAGCCACCCCGGGAGCGGCTGGGATGCGGCTGCCTTCCAGGGCCGCCTTCTGGCCGCCTGGCCGGCCAGGCAGGCGGAGAGCGCCCCCTCTGGCGCGCTGTGGTGGGAGGGGTCGGAGGTAGGTGGGGCCTGCAGCGGTGCCCGGCGGCGGGGGCGGAGGCGGCGGGCGACTAAAGGAGAGGGCGGAGCGGGAGGCAAAAAGCCTACAGCACCCGGTATTCCCAGGCGGTCTCCCATCCAAGTACTAACCAGGCCCGACCCTGCTTAGCTTCCGAGATCAGACGAGATCGGGCGCGTTTAGGGTGGTATGGCCATAGACGCAAGAGAGGCCCGCGGAGTGCCTCTTGAGGCCCAGCTTCGCTGGCGCTTGCGCCTTACCGCCATGCCGGCGGCCAGCCCGCCCCGGCAGGGCCCCGCCGCCCGCCCAGGCAGGGGAAGGGCGACCTCGGGTACCGGGGCGGGGGTGGGGGTGGCGGAGGGGTTGGCGACCTCCCAGCCCAGGGCGGGCGGGACCCACCAAACCGTTCGGCGCTTGGCGCCCTGCCCCAGATCCCGCACGTCGCTCACAGGGACGTGGCCCCGGAGGCTTCAGGGCCCGGGGCCCGCGGGCCCTTGGGCCTCCCCGCTGCCCGCCCACGCGGCGCTAGGCGCAGCCCAGCCGCAGCCCGGGCCGGCCCTCCTGCCCGACGGCAGTCGGCCCTTAACCCACTGGGAGCCACCATTGAGTCACCACGGCCCCTTAGCCCCAGCAAGGCCACCCTTGCCCCCACGCCACCCGCCGAGCACAGGACCCGGCGCCTTGCGGCCGGCCGGCCCGGAGAACCGGCCCCGGCCCCCGCCCCCGCTCCCGCCCCCCGGCCGTGGCGAAACGGCGGCGGGGGGAGGGGGGGAGCTTTTTCCGGAGGGAGCTGTGGAGAGACACACCGGCAGACAGGTGGCTGCGCCGGGGCTGGGCGCGAGTGGGGGCGGCCAGGTGCAGGTCAAGGGGCTCGCGGGCCGGACGGCCGGCACCCGGGCCTGAGGCGGAGTCTGGGTCCGGGCCAGCCACCCCGGGAGCGGCTGGGATGCGGCTGCCTTCCAGGGCCGCCTTCTGGCCGCCTGGCCGGCCAGGCAGGCGGAGAGCGCCCCCTCTGGCGCGCTGTGGTGGGAGGGGTCGGAGGTAGGTGGGGCCTGCAGCGGTGCCCGGCGGCGGGGGCGGAGGCGGCGGGCGACTAAAGGAGAGGGCGGAGCGGGAGGCAAAAAGCCTACAGCACCCGGTATTCCCAGGCGGTCTCCCATCCAAGTACTAACCAGGCCCGACCCTGCTTAGCTTCCGAGATCAGACGAGATCGGGCGCGTTCAGGGTGGTATGGCCGTAGACGCAGGAGGGGCCCGCGGGGTGCCTCTTGAGGCCCAGCTTCGCTGGCCCTTGCGCCTTACCGCCATGCCGGCGGCCAGCCCTCTCCGGCAGGGCCCTGCCGCCCGCCCAGGCAGGCGACAGGAGGCCTCGGGGACCCGGGGGTGGCGGAGTGGTGGGCGACCTCGCAGCCCAGGGCGGGCGGGACGCTCCAGGCCCGTCGGCGCTTGGCGCCCCGCCGCAGATCCCGCTCGACGCTCACAGGGACGTGGCCCCGGAGGCTTCAGGGCACGGCGGCCGCGGTCCCTTGGGCATCCCCCCCTGCCCGCCCACGCGGAGTTAGGCGCAGCCCGGCCACGGCCGGGCCGGCCCTCCGGCCGGGCAGCAGCTGGCCCGAAGCCACTGGGAGCCACCACTGAGTGGGCACGGCCCCTTAGCCCCAGCAAGGCCACCCTTGCCCCCACGCCGCCCGCCGAGCACAGGACCCCGCCCCTGGTGGCCGGCAGGCCCGGGGAAGCGGCCACGGCCCCCGCCCCGGCTCCCGCCCCCGGCCGAGGCGAAACGGCCGGGGGGGGGGGGCTTTTCCCGGAGGGAGCTGCGGAGAGACACACGGGCAGACAGCTGGCTGCGGCGCGGCTGGGCTCTGGTGGGCGCGGCCAAGTGCAGGTCGAGGGCCTCGCGGGCCGCACGGCCGGCACCCCGGCCTGCGGCGGAGTCTGGGTCCGGGCCAGCCACCACGGGAGCGGCTGGGGTGCGGCTGCCTTCCAGGGCCGCCTTCTGGCCTCCTGGCCGGCCAGGCAGGCGGGGAGCGCCCCCTCTGGCGCGCTGTGGTGGGAGGGGTCGGAGGTAGGTGGGGCCTGCAGCGGTGCCCGGCGGCGGGGGCGGAGGCGGCGGGCGACTAAAGGAGAGGGCGGAGCGGGAGGCAAAAAGCCTACAGCACCCGGTATTCCCAGGCGGTCTCCCATCCAAGTACTAACCAGGCCCGACCCTGCTTAGCTTCCGAGATCAGACGAGATCGGGCGCGTTCAGGGTGGTATGGCCGTAGACGCAGGAGGGGCCCGCGGGGTGCCTCTTGAGGCCCAGCTTCGCTGGCCCTTGCGCCTTACCGCCATGCCGGCGGCCAGCCCTCTCCGGCAGGGTCCTGCCGCCCGCCCAGGCAGGCGACAGGAGGCCTCGGGGACCCGGGGGTGGCGGAGTGGTGGGCGACCTCGCAGCCCAGGGCGGGCGGGACGCTCCAGGCCCGTCGGCGCTTGGCGCCCCGCCGCAGATCCCGCTCGACGCTCACAGGGACGTGGCCCCGGAGGCTTCAGGGCACGGCGGCCGCGGTCCCTTGGGCAGCCCCCCCTGCCCGCCCACGCGGAGTTAGGCGCAGCCCGGCCGGGCAGCAGCTGGCCCGAAGCCACTGGGAGCCACCACTGAGTGGGCACGGCCCCTTAGCCCCAGCAAGGCCACCCTTGCCCCCACGCCGCCCGCCGAGCACAGGACCCCGCCCCTGGTGGCTGGCAGGCCCGGGGAAGCGGCCACGGCCCCCGCCCCCGCTCCCGCCCCCGGCCGAGGCGAAACGGCCGGGGGGGGGGGCCTTTTCCCGGAGGGAGCTGCGGAGAGACACACGGGCAGACAGCTGGCTGCGGCGCGGCTGGGCTCTGGTGGGCGCGGCCAAGTGCAGGTCGAGGGCCTCGCGGGCCGCACGGCCGGCACCCCGGCCTGCGGCGGAGTCTGGGTCCGGGCCAGCCACCCCGGGAGCGGCTGGGATGCGGCTGCCTTCCAGGGCCGCCTTCTGGCCGCCTGGCCGGCCAGGCAGGCGGAGAGCGCCCCCTCTGGCGCGCTGTGGTGGGAGGGGTCGGAGGTAGGTGGGGCCTGCAGCGGTGCCTGGCGGCGAGGGCGGAGGCGGCGGGCGACTAAAGGAGAGGGCGGAGCGGGAGGCAAAAAGCCTACAGCACCCGGTATTCCCAGGCGGTCTCCCATCCAAGTACTAACCAGGCCCGACCCTGCTTAGCTTCCGAGATCAGACGAGATCGGGCGCGTTCAGGGTGGTATGGCCATAGACGCAAGAGGGGCCCGCGGAGTGCCTCTTGAGGCCCAGCTTCGCTGGCGCTTGCGCCTTACCGCCATGCCGGCGGCCAGCCCGCCCCGGCAGGGCCCCGCCGCCCGCCCAGGCAGGGGAAGGGCGACCTCGGGTACCGGGGCGGGGGGGGGTGGCGGAGGGGTTGGCGACCTCCCAGCCCAGGGCGGGCGGGACCCACCAAACCGTTCGGCGCTTGGCGCCCTGCCCCAGATCCCGCACGTCGCTCACAGGGACGTGGCCCCGGAGGCTTCAGGGCCCGGGGCCCGCGGGCCCTTGGGCCTCCCCGCTGCCCGCCCACGCGGCGCTAGGCGCAGCCCAGCCGCAGCCCGGGCCGGCCCTCCTGCCCGACGGCAGTCGGCCCTTAACCCACTGGGAGCCACCATTGAGTCACCACGGCCCCTTAGCCCCAGCAAGGCCACCCTTGCCCCCACGCCACCCGCCGAGCACAGGACCCGGCGCCTTGCGGCCGGCCGGCCCGGAGAACCGGCCCCGGCCCCCGCCCCCGCTCCCGCCCCCCGGCCGTGGCGAAACGGCGGCGGGGGGCGGGGGGGAGCTTTTTCCGGAGGGAGCTGTGGAGAGACACACCGGCAGACAGGTGGCTGCGCCGGGGCTGGGCGCGAGTGGGGGCGGCCAGGTGCAGGTCAAGGGGCTCGCGGGCCGGACGGCCGGCACCCGGGCCTGAGGCGGAGTCTGGGTCCGGGCCAGCCACCCCGGGAGCGGCTGGGATGCGGCTGCCTTCCAGGGCCGCCTTCTGGCCGCCTGGCCGGCCAGGCAGGCGGAGAGCGCCCCCTCTGGCGCGCTGTGGTGGGAGGGGTCGGAGGTAGGTGGGGCCTGCAGCGGTGCCCGGCGGCGGGGGCGGAGGCGGCGGGCGACTAAAGGAGAGGGCGGAGCGGGAGGCAAAAAGCCTACAGCACCCGGTATTCCCAGGCGGTCTCCCATCCAAGTACTAACCAGGCCCGACCCTGCTTAGCTTCCGAGATCAGACGAGATCGGGCGCGTTCAGGGTGGTATGGCCGTAGACGCAGGAGGGGCCCGCGGGGTGCCTCTTGAGGCCCAGCTTCGCTGGCCCTTGCGCCTTACCGCCATGCCGGCGGCCAGCCCTCTCCGGCAGGGCCCTGCCGCCCGCCCAGGCAGGCGACAGGAGGCCTCGGGGACCCGGGGGTGGCGGAGTGGTGGGCGACCTCGCAGCCCAGGGCGGGCGGGACGCTCCAGGCCCGTCGGCGCTTGGCGCCCCGCCGCAGATCCCGCTCGACGCTCACAGGGACGTGGCCCCGGAGGCTTCAGGGCACGGCGGCCGCGGTCCCTTGGGCAGCCCCCCCTGCCCGCCCACGCGGAGTTAGGCGCAGCCCGGCCGCGGCCGGGCCGGCCCTCCGGCCGGGCAGCAGCTGGCCCGAAGCCACTGGGAGCCACCACTGAGTGGGCACGGCCCCTTAGCCCCAGCAAGGCCACCCTTGCCCCCACGCCGCCCGCCGAGCACAGGACCCCGCCCCTGGTGGCCGGCAGGCCCGGGGAAGCGGCCACGGCCCCCGCCCCCGCTCCCGCCCCCGGCCGAGGCGAAACGGCCGGGGGGGGGGGGCTTTTCCCGGAGGGAGCTGCGGAGAGACACACGGGCAGACAGCTGGCTGCGGCGCGGCTGGGCTCTGGTGGGCGCGGCCAAGTGCAGGTCGAGGGCCTCGCGGGCCGCACGGCCGGCACCCCGGCCTGCGGCGGAGTCTGGGTCCGGGCCAGCCACCACGGGAGCGGCTGGGGTGCGGCTGCCTTCCAGGGCCGCCTTCTGGCCTCCTGGCCGGCCAGGCCGGCGGGGAGCGCCCCCTCTGGCGCGCTGTGGTGGGAGGGGTCGGAGGTAGGTGGGGCCTGCAGCGGTGCCCGGCGGCGGGGGCGGAGGCGGCGGGCGACTAAAGGAGAGGGCGGAGCGGGAGGCAAAAAGCCTACAGCACCCGGTATTCCCAGGCGGTCTCCCATCCAAGTACTAACCAGGCCCGACCCTGCTTAGCTTCCGAGATCAGACGAGATCGGGCGCGTTCAGGGTGGTATGGCCGTAGACGCAAGAGGGGCCCGCGGAGTGCCTCTTGAGGCCCAGCTTCGCTGGCGCTTGCGCCTTACCGCCATGCCGGCGGCCAGCCCTCTCCGGCAGGGCCCTGCCGCCCGCCCAGGCAGGCGACAGGAGGCCTCGGGGACCCGGGGGTGGCGGAGTGGTGGGCGACCTCGCAGCCCAGGGCGGGCGGGATGCTCCAGGCCCGACGGCGCTTGGCGCCCCGCCGCAGATCCCGCTCGACGCTCACAGGGACGTGGCCCCGGAGGCTTCAGGGCACGGCGGCCGCGGTCCCTTGGGCATCACCCCCTGCCCGCCCACGCGGAGTTAGGCGCAGCCCGGCCGCGGCCGGGCCGGCCCTCCGGCCGGGCAGCAGCTGGCCCGAAGCCACTGGGAGCCACCACTGAGTGGGCACGGCCCCTTAGCCCCAGCAAGGCCACCCTTGCCCCCACGCCGCCCGCCGAGCACAGGACCCCGCCCCTGGTGGCCGGCAGGCCCGGGGAAGCGGCCACGGCCCCCGCCCCCGCTCCCGCCCCCGGCCGAGGCGAAACGGCCGGGGGGGGGGGCTTTTCCCGGAGGGAGCTGCGGAGAGACACACGGGCAGACAGCTGGCTGCGGCGCGGCTGGGCTCTGGTGGGCGCGGCCAAGTGCAGGTCGAGGGCCTCGCGGGCCGCACGGCCGGCACCCCGGCCTGCGGCGGAGTCTGGGTCCGGGCCAGCCACCACGGGAGCGGCTGGGGTGCGGCTGCCTTCCAGGGCCGCCTTCTGGCCTCCTGGCCGGCCAGGCCGGCGGGGAGCGCCCCCTCTGGCGCGCTGTGGTGGGAGGGGCCGGAGGAGGTGGGGCCTGCGGCGGTGCCCGGCGGGGGCGGAGGCGGCGGCCTCGGCCGCGGGCGACTAAAGGAGAAGGCGGAGCGGGAGGCAAAAAGCCTACAGCACCCGGTATTCCCAGGCGGTCTCCCATCCAAGTACTAACCAGGCCCGACCCTGCTTAGCTTCCGAGATCAGACGAGATCGGGCGCGTTCAGGGTGGTATGGCCATAGACGCAAGAGGGGCCCGCGGAGTGCCTCTTGAGGCCCAGCTTCGCTGGCGCTTGCGCCTTACCGCCATGCCGGCGGCCAGCCCGCCCCGGCAGGGCCCCGCCGCCCGCCCAGGCAGGGGAAGGGCTACCTCGGGTACCGGGGCGGGGGGGGGGGTGGCGGAGGGGTTGGCGACCTCCCAGCCCAGGGCGGGCGGGACCCACCAAACCGTTCGGCGCTTGGCGCCCCGCCCCAGATCCCGCACGTCGCTCACAGGGACGTGGCCCCGGAGGCTTCAGGGCCCGGGGCCCGCGGGCCCTTGGGCCTCCCCGCTGCCCGCCCACGCGGCGCTAGGCGCAGCCCAGCCGCAGCCCGGGCCGGCCCTCCTGCCCGACGGCAGTCGGCCCTTAACCCACTGGGAGCCACCATTGAGTCACCACGGCCCCTTAGCCCCAGCAAGGCCACCCTTGCCCCCACGCCACCCGCCGAGCACAGGACCCGGCGCCTTGCGGCCGGCCGGCCCGGAGAACCGGCCCCGGCCCCCGCCCCCGCTCCCGACCCCCGGCCGTGGCGAAACGGCGGCGGGGGGCGGGGGGGAGCTTTTTCCGGAGGGAGCTGTGGAGAGACACACCGGCAGACAGGTGGCTGCGCCGGGGCTGGGCGCGAGTGGGGGCGGCCAGGTGCAGGTCAAGGGGCTCGCGGGCCGGACGGCCGGCACCCGGGCCTGAGGCGGAGTCTGGGTCCGGGCCTGCCACCCCGGGAGCGGCTGGGATGCGGCTGCCTTCCAGGGCCGCCTTCTGGCCGCCTGGCCGGCCAGGCAGGCGGAGAGCGCCCCCTCTGGCGCGCTGTGGTGGGAGGGGTCGGAGGTAGGTGGGGCCTGCAGCGGTGCCCGGCGGCGGGGGCGGAGGCGGCGGGCGACTAAAGGAGAGGGCGGAGCGGGAGGCAAAAAGCCTACAGCACCCGGTATTCCCAGGCGGTCTCCCATCCAAGTACTAACCAGGCCCGACCCTGCTTAGCTTCCGAGATCAGACGAGATCGGGCGCGTTCAGGGTGGTATGGCCGTAGACGCAGGAGGGGCCCGCGGGGTGCCTCTTGAGGCCCAGCTTCGCTGGCCCTTGCGCCTTACCGCCATGCCGGCGGCCAGCCCTCTCCGGCAGGGCCCTGCCGCCCGCCCAGGCAGGCGACAGGAGGCCTCGGGGACCCGGGGGTGGCGGAGTGGTGGGCGACCTCGCAGCCCAGGGCGGGCGGGACGCTCCAGGCCCGTCGGCGCTTGGCGCCCCGCCGCAGATCCCGCTCGACGCTCACAGGGACGTGGCCCCGGAGGCTTCAGGGCACGGCGGCCGCGGTCCCTTGGGCATCCCCCCCTGCCCGCCCACGCGGAGTTAGGCGCAGCCCGGCCGCGGCCGGGCCGGCCCTCCGGCCGGGCAGCAGCTGGCCCGAAGCCACTGGGAGCCACCACTGAGTGGGCACGGCCCCTTAGCCCCAGCAAGGCCACCCTTGCCCCCACGCCGCCCGCCGAGCACAGGACCCCGCCCCTGGTGGCCGGCAGGCCCGGGGAAGCGGCCACGGCCCCCGCCCCGGCTCCCGCCCCCGGCCGAGGCGAAACGGCCGGGGGGGGGGGGCTTTTCCCGGAGGGAGCTGCGGAGAGACACACGGGCAGACAGCTGGCTGCGGCGCGGCTGGGCTCTGGTGGGCGCGGCCAAGTGCAGGTCGAGGGCCTCGCGGGCCGCACGGCCGGCACCCCGGCCTGCGGCGGAGTCTGGGTCCGGGCCAGCCACCACGGGAGCGGCTGGGGTGCGGCTGCCTTCCAGGGCCGCCTTCTGGCCTCCTGGCCGGCCAGGCAGGCGGGGAGCGCCCCCTCTGGCGCGCTGTGGTGGGAGGGGTCGGAGGTAGGTGGGGCCTGCAGCGGTGCCCGGCGGCGGGGGCGGAGGCGGCGGGCGACTAAAGGAGAGGGCGGAGCGGGAGGCAAAAAGCCTACAACACCCGGTATTCCCAGGCGGTCTCCCATCCAAGTACTAACCAGGCCCGACCCTGCTTAGCTTCCGAGATCAGACGAGATCGGGCGCGTTCAGGGTGGTATGGCCGTAGACGCAGGAGGGGCCCGCGGGGTGCCTCTTGAGGCCCAGCTTCGCTGGCCCTTGCGCCTTACCGCCATGCCGGCGGCCAGCCCTCTCCGGCAGGGTCCTGCCGCCCGCCCAGGCAGGCGACAGGAGGCCTCGGGGACCCGGGGGTGGCGGAGTGGTGGGCGACCTCGCAGCCCAGGGCGGGCGGGACGCTCCAGGCCCGTCGGCGCTTGGCGCCCCGCCGCAGATCCCGCTCGACGCTCACAGGGACGTGGCCCCGGAGGCTTCAGGGCACGGCGGCCGCGGTCCCTTGGGCAGCCCCCCCTGCCCGCCCACGCGGAGTTAGGCGCAGCCCGGCCGGGCAGCAGCTGGCCCGAAGCCACTGGGAGCCACCACTGAGTGGGCACGGCCCCTTAGCCCCAGCAAGGCCACCCTTGCCCCCACGCCGCCCGCCGAGCACAGGACCCCGCCCCTGGTGGCTGGCAGGCCCGGGGAAGCGGCCACGGCCCCCGCCCCCGCTCCCGCCCCCGGCCGAGGCGAAACGGCCGGGGGGGGGGGCCTTTTCCCGGAGGGAGCTGCGGAGAGACACACGGGCAGACAGCTGGCTGCGGCGCGGCTGGGCTCTGGTGGGCGCGGCCAAGTGCAGGTCGAGGGCCTCGCGGGCCGCACGGCCGGCACCCCGGCCTGCGGCGGAGTCTGGGTCCGGGCCAGCCACCCCGGGAGCGGCTGGGATGCGGCTGCCTTCCAGGGCCGCCTTCTGGCCGCCTGGCCGGCCAGGCAGGCGGAGAGCGCCCCCTCTGGCGCGCTGTGGTGGGAGGGGTCGGAGGTAGGTGGGGCCTGCAGCGGTGCCTGGCGGCGAGGGCGGAGGCGGCGGGCGACTAAAGGAGAGGGCGGAGCGGGAGGCAAAAAGCCTACAGCACCCGGTATTCCCAGGCGGTCTCCCATCCAAGTACTAACCAGGCCCGACCCTGCTTAGCTTCCGAGATCAGACGAGATCGGGCGCGTTCAGGGTGGTATGGCCATAGACGCAAGAGGGGCCCGCGGAGTGCCTCTTGAGGCCCAGCTTCGCTGGCGCTTGCGCCTTACCGCCATGCCGGCGGCCAGCCCGCCCCGGCAGGGCCCCGCCGCCCGCCCAGGCAGGGGAAGGGCGACCTCGGGTACCGGGGCGGGGGGGGGTGGCGGAGGGGTTGGCGACCTCCCAGCCCAGGGCGGGCGGGACCCACCAAACCGTTCGGCGCTTGGCGCCCTGCCCCAGATCCCGCACGTCGCTCACAGGGACGTGGCCCCGGAGGCTTCAGGGCCCGGGGCCCGCGGGCCCTTGGGCCTCCCCGCTGCCCGCCCACGCGGCGCTAGGCGCAGCCCAGCCGCAGCCCGGGCCGGCCCTCCTGCCCGACGGCAGTCGGCCCTTAACCCACTGGGAGCCACCATTGAGTCACCACGGCCCCTTAGCCCCAGCAAGGCCACCCTTGCCCCCACGCCACCCGCCGAGCACAGGACCCGGCGCCTTGCGGCCGGCCGGCCCGGAGAACCGGCCCCGGCCCCCGCCCCCGCTCCCGCCCCCCGGCCGTGGCGAAACGGCGGCGGGGGGCGGGGGGGAGCTTTTTCCGGAGGGAGCTGTGGAGAGACACACCGGCAGACAGGTGGCTGCGCCGGGGCTGGGCGCGAGTGGGGGCGGCCAGGTGCAGGTCAAGGGGCTCGCGGGCCGGACGGCCGGCACCCGGGCCTGAGGCGGAGTCTGGGTCCGGGCCAGCCACCCCGGGAGCGGCTGGGATGCGGCTGCCTTCCAGGGCCGCCTTCTGGCCGCCTGGCCGGCCAGGCAGGCGGAGAGCGCCCCCTCTGGCGCGCTGTGGTGGGAGGGGTCGGAGGTAGGTGGGGCCTGCAGCGGTGCCCGGCGGCGGGGGCGGAGGCGGCGGGCGACTAAAGGAGAGGGCGGAGCGGGAGGCAAAAAGCCTACAGCACCCGGTATTCCCAGGCGGTCTCCCATCCAAGTACTAACCAGGCCCGACCCTGCTTAGCTTCCGAGATCAGACGAGATCGGGCGCGTTCAGGGTGGTATGGCCGTAGACGCAGGAGGGGCCCGCGGGGTGCCTCTTGAGGCCCAGCTTCGCTGGCCCTTGCGCCTTACCGCCATGCCGGCGGCCAGCCCTCTCCGGCAGGGCCCTGCCGCCCGCCCAGGCAGGCGACAGGAGGCCTCGGGGACCCGGGGGTGGCGGAGTGGTGGGCGACCTCGCAGCCCAGGGCGGGCGGGACGCTCCAGGCCCGTCGGCGCTTGGCGCCCCGCCGCAGATCCCGCTCGACGCTCACAGGGACGTGGCCCCGGAGGCTTCAGGGCACGGCGGCCGCGGTCCCTTGGGCATCCCCCCCTGCCCGCCCACGCGGAGTTAGGCGCAGCCCGGCCGGGCAGCAGCTGGCCCGAAGCCACTGGGAGCCACCACTGAGTGGGCACGGCCCCTTAGCCCCAGCAAGGCCACCCTTGCCCCCACGCCGCCCGCCGAGCACAGGACCCCGCCCCTGGTGGCTGGCAGGCCCGGGGAAGCGGCCACGGCCCCCGCCCCCGCTCCCGCCCCCGGCCGAGGCGAAACGGCCGGGGGGGGGGGCTTTTCCCGGAGGGAGCTGCGGAGAGACACACGGGCAGACAGCTGGCTGCGGCGCGGCTGGGCTCTGGTGGGCGCGGCCAAGTGCAGGTCGAGGGCCTCGCGGGCCGCACGGCCGGCACCCCGGCCTGCGGCGGAGTCTGGGTCCGGGCCAGCCACCCCGGGAGCGGCTGGGATGCGGCTGCCTTCCAGGGCCGCCTTCTGGCCGCCTGGCCGGCCAGGCAGGCGGAGAGCGCCCCCTCTGGCGCGCTGTGGTGGGAGGGGTCGGAGGTAGGTGGGGCCTGCAGCGGTGCCCGGCGGCGGGGGCGGAGGCGGCGGGCGACTAAAGGAGAGGGCGGAGCGGGAGGCAAAAAGCCTACAGCACCCGGTATTCCCAGGCGGTCTCCCGTCCAAGTACTAACCAGGCCCGACCCTGCTTAGCTTCCGAGATCAGACGAGATCGGGCGCGTTCAGGGTGGTATGGCCATAGACGCAAGAGGGGCCCGCGGAGTGCCTCTTGAGGCCCAGCTTCGCTGGCGCTTGCGCCTTACCGCCATGCCGGCGGCCAGCCCGCCCCGGCAGGGCCCCGCCGCCCGCCCAGGCAGGGGAAGGGCGACCTCGGGTACCGGGGCGGGGGGGGGGGTGGCGGAGGGGTTGGCGACCTCCCAGCCCAGGGCGGGCGGGACCCACCAAACCGTTCGGCGCTTGGCGCCCTGCCCCAGATCCCGCACGTCGCTCACAGGGACGTGGCCCCGGAGGCTTCAGGGCCCGGGGCCCGCGGGCCCTTGGGCCTCCCCGCTGCCCGCCCACGCGGCGCTAGGCGCAGCCCAGCCGCAGCCCGGGCCGGCCCTCCTGCCCGACGGCAGTCGGCCCTTAACCCACTGGGAGCCACCATTGAGTCACCACGGCCCCTTAGCCCCAGCAAGGCCACCCTTGCCCCCACGCCACCCGCCGAGCACAGGACCCGGCGCCTTGCGGCCGGCCGGCCCGGAGAACCGGCCCCGGCCCCCGCCCCCGCTCCCGCCCCCCGGCCGTGGCGAAACGGCGGCGGGGGGCGGGGGGGATCTTTTTCCGGAGGGAGCTGTGGAGAGACACACCGGCAGACAGGTGGCTGCGCCGGGGCTGGGCGCGAGTGGGGGCGGCCAGGTGCAGGTCAAGGGGCTCGCGGGCCGGACGGCCGGCACCCGGGCCTGAGGCGGAGTCTGGGTCCGGGCCAGCCACCCCGGGAGCGGCTGGGATGCGGCTGCCTTCCAGGGCCGCCTTCTGGCCGCCTGGCCGGCCAGGCAGGCGGAGAGCGCCCCCTCTGGTGCGCTGTGGTGGGAGGGGTCGGAGGTAGGTGGGGCCTGCAGCGGTGCCCAGCGGCGGGGGCGGAGGCGGCGGGCGACTAAAGGAGAGGGCGGAGCGGGAGGCAAAAAGCCTACAGCACCCGGTATTCCCAGGCGGTCTCCCATCCAAGTACTAACCAGGCCCGACCCTGCTTAGCTTCCGAGATCAGACGAGATCGGGCGCGTTCAGGGTGGTATGGCCGTAGACGCAGGAGGGGCCCGCGGGGTGCCTCTTGAGGCCCAGCTTCGCTGGCCCTTGCGCCTTACCGCCATGCCGGCGGCCAGCCCTCTCCGGCAGGGTCCTGCCGCCCGCCCAGGCAGGCGACAGGAGGCCTCGGGGACCCGGGGGTGGCGGAGTGGTGGGCGACCTCGCAGCCCAGGGCGGGCGGGACGCTCCAGGCCCGTCGGCGCTTGGCGCCCCGCCGCAGATCCCGCTCGACGCTCACAGGGACGTGGCCCCGGAGGCTTCAGGGCACGGCGGCCGCGGTCCCTTGGGCATCCACCCCTGCCCGCCCACGCGGAGTTAGGCGCAGCCCGGCCGGGCAGCAGCTGGCCCGAAGCCACTGGGAGCCACCACTGAGTGGGCACGGCCCCTTAGCCCCAGCAAGGCCACCCTTGCCCCCACGCCGCCCGCCGAGCACAGGACCCCGCCCCTGGTGGCTGGCAGGCCCGGGGAAGCGGCCACGGCCCCCGCCCCCGCTCCCGCCCCCGGCCGAGGCGAAACGGCCGGGGGGGGGGCCTTTTCCCGGAGGGAGCTGTGGAGAGACACACGGGCAGACAGCTGGCTGCGGCGCGGCTGGGCTCTGGTGGGCGCGGCCAAGTGCAGGTCGAGGGCCTCGCGGGCCGCACGGCCGGCACCCCGGCCTGCGGCGGAGTCTGGGTCCGGGCCAGCCACCCCGGGAGCGGCTGGGATGCGGCTGCCTTCCAGGGCCGCCTTCTGGCCGCCTGGCCGGCCAGGCAGGCGGAGAGCGCCCCCTCTGGTGCGCTGTGGTGGGAGGGGTCGGAGGTAGGTGGGGCCTGCAGCGGTGCCTGGCGGCGAGGGCGGAGGCGGCGGGCGACTAAAGGAGAGGGCGGAGCGGGAGGCAAAAAGCCTACAGCACCCGGTATTCCCAGGCGGTGCCCATCCAAGTACTAACCAGGCCCGACCCTGCTTAGCTTCCGAGATCAGACGAGATCGGGCGCGTTCAGGGTGGTATGGCCATAGACGCAAGAGGGGCCCGCGGAGTGCCTCTTGAGGCCCAGCTTCGCTGGCGCTTGCGCCTTACCGCCATGCCGGCGGCCAGCCCGCCCCGGCAGGGCCCCGCCGCCCGCCCAGGCAGGGGAAGGGCGACCTCGGGTACCGGGGCGGGGGGGGGTGGCGGAGGGGTTGGCGACCTCCCAGCCCAGGGCGGGCGGGACCCACCAAACCGTTCGGCGCTTGGCGCCCTGCCCCAGATCCCGCACGTCGCTCACAGGGACGTGGCCCCGGAGGCTTCAGGGCCCGGGGCCCGCGGGCCCTTGGGCCTCCCCGCTGCCCGCCCACGCGGCGCTAGGCGCAGCCCAGCCGCAGCCCGGGCCGGCCCTCCTGCCCGACGGCAGTCGGCCCTTAACCCACTGGGAGCCACCATTGAGTCACCACGGCCCCTTAGCCCCAGCAAGGCCACCCTTGCCCCCACGCCACCCGCCGAGCACAGGACCCGGCGCCTTGCGGCCGGCCGGCCCGGAGAACCGGCCCCGGCCCCCGCCCCCGCTCCCGCCCCCCGGCCGTGGCGAAACGGCGGCGGGGGGCGGGGGGGAGCTTTTTCCGGAGGGAGCTGTGGAGAGACACACCGGCAGACAGGTGGCTGCGCCGGGGCTGGGCGCGAGTGGGGGCGGCCAGGTGCAGGTCAAGGGGCTCGCGGGCCGGACGGCCGGCACCCGGGCCTGAGGCGGAGTCTGGGTCCGGGCCAGCCACCCCGGGAGCGGCTGGGATGCGGCTGCCTTCCAGGGCCGCCTTCTGGCCGCCTGGCCGGCCAGGCAGGCGGAGAGCGCCCCCTCTGGCGCGCTGTGGTGGGAGGGGTCGGAGGTAGGTGGGGCCTGCAGCGGTGCCCGGCGGCGGGGGCGGAGGCGGCGGGCGACTAAAGGAGAGGGCGGAGCGGGAGGCAAAAAGCCTACAGCACCCGGTATTCCCAGGCGGTCTCCCATCCAAGTACTAACCAGGCCCGACCCTGCTTAGCTTCCGAGATCAGACGAGATCGGGCGCGTTCAGGGTGGTATGGCCGTAGACGCAGGAGGGGCCCGCGGGGTGCCTCTTGAGGCCCAGCTTCGCTGGCCCTTGCGCCTTACCGCCATGCCGGCGGCCAGCCCTCTCCGGCAGGGCCCTGCCGCCCGCCCAGGCAGGCGACAGGAGGCCTCGGGGACCCGGGGGTGGCGGAGTGGTGGGCGACCTCGCAGCCCAGGGCGGGCGGGACGCTCCAGGCCCGTCGGCGCTTGGCGCCCCGCCGCAGATCCCGCTCGACGCTCACAGGGACGTGGCCCCGGAGGCTTCAGGGCACGGCGGCCGCGGTCCCTTGGGCATCCCCCCCTGCCCGCCCACGCGGAGTTAGGCGCAGCCCGGCCACGGCCGGGCCGGCCCTCCGGCCGGGCAGCAGCTGGCCCGAAGCCACTGGGAGCCACCACTGAGTGGGCACGGCCCCTTAGCCCCAGCAAGGCCACCCTTGCCCCCACGCCGCCCGCCGAGCACAGGACCCCGCCCCTGGTGGCCGGCAGGCCCGGGGAAGCGGCCACGGCCCCCGCCCCGGCTCCCGCCCCCGGCCGAGGCGAAACGGCCGGGGGGGGGGGGCTTTTCCCGGAGGGAGCTGCGGAGAGACACACGGGCAGACAGCTGGCTGCGGCGCGGCTGGGCTCTGGTGGGCGCGGCCAAGTGCAGGTCGAGGGCCTCGCGGGCCGCACGGCCGGCACCCCGGCCTGCGGCGGAGTCTGGGTCCGGGCCAGCCACCACGGGAGCGGCTGGGGTGCGGCTGCCTTCCAGGGCCGCCTTCTGGCCTCCTGGCCGGCCAGGCAGGCGGGGAGCGCCCCCTCTGGCGCGCTGTGGTGGGAGGGGTCGGAGGTAGGTGGGGCCTGCAGCGGTGCCCGGCGGCGGGGGCGGAGGCGGCGGGCGACTAAAGGAGAGGGCGGAGCGGGAGGCAAAAAGCCTACAGCACCCGGTATTCCCAGGCGGTCTCCCATCCAAGTACTAACCAGGCCCGACCCTGCTTAGCTTCCGAGGTCAGACGAGATCGGGCGCGTTCAGGGTGGTATGGCCGTAGACGCAGGAGGGGCCCGCGGGGTGCCTCTTGAGGCCCAGCTTCGCTGGCCCTTGCGCCTTACCGCCATGCCGGCGGCCAGCCCTCTCCGGCAGGGTCCTGCCGCCCGCCCAGGCAGGCGACAGGAGGCCTCGGGGACCCGGGGGTGGCGGAGTGGTGGGCGACCTCGCAGCCCAGGGCGGGCGGGACGCTCCAGGCCCGTCGGCGCTTGGCGCCCCGCCGCAGATCCCGCTCGACGCTCACAGGGACGTGGCCCCGGAGGCTTCAGGGCACGGCGGCCGCGGTCCCTTGGGCAGCCCCCCCTGCCCGCCCACGCGGAGTTAGGCGCAGCCCGGCCGGGCAGCAGCTGGCCCGAAGCCACTGGGAGCCACCACTGAGTGGGCACGGCCCCTTAGCCCCAGCAAGGCCACCCTTGCCCCCACGCCGCCCGCCGAGCACAGGACCCCGCCCCTGGTGGCTGGCAGGCCCGGGGAAGCGGCCACGGCCCCCGCCCCCGCTCCCGCCCCCGGCCGAGGCGAAACGGCCGGGGGGGGGGGCTTTTCCCGGAGGGAGCTGCGGAGAGACACACGGGCAGACAGCTGGCTGCGGCGCGGCTGGGCTCTGGTGGGCGCGGCCAAGTGCAGGTCGAGGGCCTCGCGGGCCGCACGGCCGGCACCCCGGCCTGCGGCGGAGTCTGGGTCCAGGCCAGCCACCCCGGGAGCGGCTGGGATGCGGCTGCCTTCCAGGGCCGCCTTCTGGCCGCCTGGCCGGCCAGGCAGGCGGAGAGCGCCCCCTCTGGCGCGCTCTGGTGGGAGGGGTCGGAGGTAGGTGGGGCCTGCAGCGGTGCCTGGCGGCGAGGGCGGAGGCGGCGGGCGACTAAAGGAGAGGGCGGAGCGGGAGGCAAAAAGCCTACAGCACCCGGTATTCCCAGGCGGTCTCCCATCCAAGTACTAACCAGGCCCGACCCTGCTTAGCTTCCGAGATCAGACGAGATCGGGCGCGTTCAGGGTGGTATGGCCATAGACGCAAGAGGGGCCCGCGGAGTGCCTCTTGAGGCCCAGCTTCGCTGGCGCTTGCGCCTTACCGCCATGCCGGCGGCCAGCCCGCCCCGGCAGGGCCCCGCCGCCCGCCCAGGCAGGGGAAGGGCGACCTCGGGTACCGGGGCGGGGGGGGGTGGCGGAGGGGTTGGCGACCTCCCAGCCCAGGGCGGGCGGGACCCACCAAACCGTTCGGCGCTTGGCGCCCTGCCCCAGATCCCGCACGTCGCTCACAGGGACGTGGCCCCGGAGGCTTCAGGGCCCGGGGCCCGCGGGCCCTTGGGCCTCCCCGCTGCCCGCCCACGCGGCGCTAGGCGCAGCCCAGCCGCAGCCCGGGCCGGCCCTCCTGCCCGACGGCAGTCGGCCCTTAACCCACTGGGAGCCACCATTGAGTCACCACGGCCCCTTAGCCCCAGCAAGGCCACCCTTGCCCCCACGCCACCCGCCGAGCACAGGACCCGGCGCCTTGCGGCCGGCCGGCCCGGAGAACCGGCCCCGGCCCCCGCCCCCGCTCCCGCCCCCCGGCCGTGGCGAAACGGCGGCGGGGGGCGGGGGGGAGCTTTTTCCGGAGGGAGCTGTGGAGAGACACACCGGCAGACAGGTGGCTGCGCCGGGGCTGGGCGCGAGTGGGGGCGGCCAGGTGCAGGTCAAGGGGCTCGCGGGCCGGACGGCCGGCACCCGGGCCTGAGGCGGAGTCTGGGTCCGGGCCAGCCACCCCGGGAGCGGCTGGGATGCGGCTGCCTTCCAGGGCCGCCTTCTGGCCGCCTGGCCGGCCAGGCAGGCGGAGAGCGCCCCCTCTGGCGCGCTGTGGTGGGAGGGGTCGGAGGTAGGTGGGGCCTGCAGCGGTGCCCGGCGGCGGGGGCGGAGGCGGCGGGCGACTAAAGGAGAGGGCGGAGCGGGAGGCAAAAAGCCTACAGCACCCGGTATTCCCAGGCGGTCTCCCATCCAAGTACTAACCAGGCCCGACCCTGCTTAGCTTCCGAGATCAGACGAGATCGGGCGCGTTCAGGGTGGTATGGCCGTAGACGCAGGAGGGGCCCGCGGGGTGCCTCTTGAGGCCCAGCTTCGCTGGCCCTTGCGCCTTACCGCCATGCCGGCGGCCAGCCCTCTCCGGCAGGGCCCTGCCGCCCGCCCAGGCAGGCGACAGGAGGCCTCGGGGACCCGGGGGTGGCGGAGTGGTGGGCGACCTCGCAGCCCAGGGCGGGCGGGACGCTCCAGGCCCGTCGGCGCTTGGCGCCCCGCCGCAGATCCCGCTCGACGCTCACAGGGACGTGGCCCCGGAGGCTTCAGGGCACGGCGGCCGCGGTCCCTTGGGCATCCCCCCCTGCCCGCCCACGCGGAGTTAGGCGCAGCCCGGCCACGGCCGGGCCGGCCCTCCGGCCGGGCAGCAGCTGGCCCGAAGCCACTGGGAGCCACCACTGAGTGGGCACGGCCCCTTAGCCCCAGCAAGGCCACCCTTGCCCCCACGCCGCCCGCCGAGCACAGGACCCCGCCCCTGGTGGCCGGCAGGCCCGGGGAAGCGGCCACGGCCCCCGCCCCGGCTCCCGCCCCCGGCCGAGGCGAAACGGCCGGGGGGGGGGGGCTTTTCCCGGAGGGAGCTGCGGAGAGACACACGGGCAGACAGCTGGCTGCGGCGCGGCTGGGCTCTGGTGGGCGCGGCCAAGTGCAGGTCGAGGGCCTCGCGGGCCGCACGGCCGGCACCCCGGCCTGCGGCGGAGTCTGGGTCCGGGCCAGCCACCACGGGAGCGGCTGGGGTGCGGCTGCCTTCCAGGGCCGCCTTCTGGCCTCCTGGCCGGCCAGGCAGGCGGGGAGCGCCCCCTCTGGCGCGCTGTGGTGGGAGGGGTCGGAGGTAGGTGGGGCCTGCAGCGGTGCCCGGCGGCGGGGGCGGAGGCGGCGGGCGACTAAAGGAGAGGGCGGAGCGGGAGGCAAAAAGCCTACAGCACCCGGTATTCCCAGGCGGTCTCCCATCCAAGTACTAACCAGGCCCGACCCTGCTTAGCTTCCGAGGTCAGACGAGATCGGGCGCGTTCAGGGTGGTATGGCCGTAGACGCAGGAGGGGCCCGCGGGGTGCCTCTTGAGGCCCAGCTTCGCTGGCCCTTGCGCCTTACCGCCATGCCGGCGGCCAGCCCTCTCCGGCAGGGTCCTGCCGCCCGCCCAGGCAGGCGACAGGAGGCCTCGGGGACCCGGGGGTGGCGGAGTGGTGGGCGACCTCGCAGCCCAGGGCGGGCGGGACGCTCCAGGCCCGTCGGCGCTTGGCGCCCCGCCGCAGATCCCGCTCGACGCTCACAGGGACGTGGCCCCGGAGGCTTCAGGGCACGGCGGCCGCGGTCCCTTGGGCAGCCCCCCCTGCCCGCCCACGCGGAGTTAGGCGCAGCCCGGCCGGGCAGCAGCTGGCCCGAAGCCACTGGGAGCCACCACTGAGTGGGCACGGCCCCTTAGCCCCAGCAAGGCCACCCTTGCCCCCACGCCGCCCGCCGAGCACAGGACCCCGCCCCTGGTGGCTGGCAGGCCCGGGGAAGCGGCCACGGCCCCCGCCCCCGCTCCCGCCCCCGGCCGAGGCGAAACGGCCGGGGGGGGGGGCTTTTCCCGGAGGGAGCTGCGGAGAGACACACGGGCAGACAGCTGGCTGCGGCGCGGCTGGGCTCTGGTGGGCGCGGCCAAGTGCAGGTCGAGGGCCTCGCGGGCCGCACGGCCGGCACCCCGGCCTGCGGCGGAGTCTGGGTCCAGGCCAGCCACCCCGGGAGCGGCTGGGATGCGGCTGCCTTCCAGGGCCGCCTTCTGGCCGCCTGGCCGGCCAGGCAGGCGGAGAGCGCCCCCTCTGGCGCGCTCTGGTGGGAGGGGTCGGAGGTAGGTGGGGCCTGCAGCGGTGCCTGGCGGCGAGGGCGGAGGCGGCGGGCGACTAAAGGAGAGGGCGGAGCGGGAGGCAAAAAGCCTACAGCACCCGGTATTCCCAGGCGGTCTCCCATCCAAGTACTAACCAGGCCCGACCCTGCTTAGCTTCCGAGATCAGACGAGATCGGGCGCGTTCAGGGTGGTATGGCCATAGACGCAAGAGGGGCCCGCGGAGTGCCTCTTGAGGCCCAGCTTCGCTGGCGCTTGCGCCTTACCGCCATGCCGGCGGCCAGCCCGCCCCGGCAGGGCCCCGCCGCCCGCCCAGGCAGGGGAAGGGCGACCTCGGGTACCGGGGCGGGGGGGGGTGGCGGAGGGGTTGGCGACCTCCCAGCCCAGGGCGGGCGGGACCCACCAAACCGTTCGGCGCTTGGCGCCCTGCCCCAGATCCCGCACGTCGCTCACAGGGACGTGGCCCCGGAGGCTTCAGGGCCCGGGGCCCGCGGGCCCTTGGGCCTCCCCGCTGCCCGCCCACGCGGCGCTAGGCGCAGCCCAGCCGCAGCCCGGGCCGGCCCTCCTGCCCGACGGCAGTCGGCCCTTAACCCACTGGGAGCCACCATTGAGTCACCACGGCCCCTTAGCCCCAGCAAGGCCACCCTTGCCCCCACGCCACCCGCCGAGCACAGGACCCGGCGCCTTGCGGCCGGCCGGCCCGGAGAACCGGCCCCGGCCCCCGCCCCCGCTCCCGCCCCCCGGCCGTGGCGAAACGGCGGCGGGGGGCGGGGGGGAGCTTTTTCCGGAGGGAGCTGTGGAGAGACACACCGGCAGACAGGTGGCTGCGCCGGGGCTGGG
>NC_082654.1:93840074-93845074 GCF_028023285.1 Balaenoptera ricei
CCAGCCCGCCCCGGCAGGGCCCCGCCGCCCGCCCAGGCAGGGGAAGGGCGACCTCGGGTACCGGGGCGGGGGTGGGGGTGGCGGAGGGGTTGGCGACCTCCCAGCCCAGGGCGGGCGGGACCCACCAAACCGTTCGGCGCTTGGCGCCCTGCCCCAGATTCCGCACGTCGCTCACAGGGACGTGGCCCCGGAGGCTTCAGGGCCCGGGGCCCGCGGGCCCTTGGGCCTCCCCGCTGCCCGCCCACGCGGCGCTAGGCGCAGCCCAGCCGCAGCCCGGGCCGGCCCTCCTGCCCGACGGCAGTCGGCCCTTAACCCACTGGGAGCCACCATTGAGTCACCACGGCCCCTTAGCCCCAGCAAGGCCACCCTTGCCCCCACGCCACCCGCCGAGCACAGGACCCGGCGCCTTGCGGCCGGCCGGCCCGGAGAACCGGCCCCGGCCCCCGCCCCCGCTCCCGACCCCCGGCCGTGGCGAAACGGCGGCGGGGGGCGGCGGGGAGCTTTTTCCGGAGGGAGCTGTGGAGAGACACACCGGCAGACAGGTGGCTGCGCCGGGGCTGGGCGCGAGTGGGGGCGGCCAGGTGCAGGTCAAGGGGCTCGCGGGCCGGACGGCCGGCACCCGGGCCTGAGGCGGACTCTGGGTCCGGGCCAGCCACCCC
This sequence comes from Balaenoptera ricei, assembly GCF_028023285.1. Taxonomy (NCBI): domain Eukaryota; kingdom Metazoa; phylum Chordata; class Mammalia; order Artiodactyla; family Balaenopteridae; genus Balaenoptera; species Balaenoptera ricei. The sequence continues at coordinate 93,840,734 of NC_082654.1, forward strand.
GGGAGCGGCTGGGATGCGGCTGCCTTCCAGGGCCGCCTTCTGGCCGCCTGGCCGGCCAGGCAGGCGGAGAGCGCCCCCTCTGGCGCGCTGTGGTGGGAGGGGTCGGAGGTAGGTGGGGCCTGCAGCGGTGCCCGGCGGCGGGGGCGGAGGCGGCGGGCGACTAAAGGAGAGGGCGGAGCGGGAGGCAAAAAGCCTACAGCACCCGGTATTCCCAGGCGGTCTCCCATCCAAGTACTAACCAGGCCCGACCCTGCTTAGCTTCCGAGATCAGACGAGATCGGGCGCGTTCAGGGTGGTATGGCCGTAGACTCAGGAGGGGCCCGCGGGGTGCCTCTTGAGGCCCAGCTTCGCTGGCCCTTGCGCCTTACCGCCATGCCGGCGGCCAGCCCTCTCCGGCAGGGCCCTGCCGCCCGCCCAGGCAGGCGACAGGAGGCCTCGGGGACCCGGGGGTGGCGGAGTGGTGGGCGACCTCGCAGCCCAGGGCGGGCGGGACGCTCCAGGCCCGTCGGCGCTTGGCGCCCCGCCGCAGATCCCGCTCGACGCTCACAGGGACGTGGCCCCGGAGGCTTCAGGGCACGGCGGCCGCGGTCCCTTGGGCATCCCCCCCTGCCCGCCCACGCGGAGTTAGGCGCAGCCCGGCCACGGCCGGGCCGGCCCTCCGGCCGGGCAGCAGCTGGCCCGAAGCCACTGGGAGCCACCACTGAGTGGGCACGGCCCCTTAGCCCCAGCAAGGCCACCCTTGCCCCCACGCCGCCCGCCGAGCACAGGACCCCGCCCCTGGTGGCCGGCAGGCCCGGGGAAGCGGCCACGGCCCCCGCCCCGGCTCCCGCCCCCAGCCGAGGCGAAACGGCCGGGGGGGGGGGGCTTTTCCCGGAGGGAGCTGCGGAGAGACACACGGGCAGACAGCTGGCTGCGGCGCGGCTGGGCTCTGGTGGGCGCGGCCAAGTGCAGGTCGAGGGTCTCGCGGGCCGCACGGCCGGCACCCCGGCCTGCGGCGGAGTCTGGGTCCGGGCCAGCCACCCCGGGAGCGGCTGGGATGCGGCTGCCTTCCAGGGCCGCCTTCTGGCCGCCTGGCCGGCCAGGCAGGCGGAGAGCGCCCCCTCTGGCGCGCTGTGGTGGGAGGGGTCGGAGGTAGGTGGGGCCTGCAGCGGTGCCCGGCGGCGGGGGCGGAGGCGGCGGGCGACTAAAGGAGAGGGCGGAGCGGGAGGCAAAAAGCCTACAGCACCCGGTATTCCCAGGCGGTCTCCCATTCAAGTACTAACCAGGCCCGACCCTGCTTAGCTTCCGAGATCAGACGAGATCGGGCGCGTTCAGGGTGGTATGGCCGTAGACGCAAGAGGGGCCCGCGGAGTGCCTCTTGAGGCCCAGCTTCGCTGGCGCTTGCGCCTTACCGCCATGCCGGCGGCCAGCCCTCTCCGGCAGGGCCCTGCCGCCCGCCCAGGCAGGCGACAGGAGGCCTCGGGGACCCGGGGGTGGCGGAGTGGTGGGCGACCTCGCAGCCCAGGGCGGGCGGGATGCTCCAGGCCCGACGGCGCTTGGCGCCCCGCCGCAGATCCCGCTCGACGCTCACAGGGACGTGGCCCCGGAGGCTTCAGGGCACGGCGGCCGCGGTCCCTTGGGCATCACCCCCTGCCCGCCCACGCGGAGTTAGGCGCAGCCCGGCCACGGCCGGGCCGGCCCTCCGGCCGGGCAGCAGCTGGCCCGAAGCCACTGGGAGCCACCACTGAGTGGGCACGGCCCCTTAGCCCCAGCAAGGCCACCCTTGCCCCCACGCCGCCCGCCGAGCACAGGACCCCGCCCCTGGTGGCCGGCAGGCCCGGGGAAGCGGCCACGGCCCCCGCCCCCGCTCCCGCCCCCGGCCGAGGCGAAACGGCCGGGGGGGGGGACTTTTCCCGGAGGGAGCTGCGGAGAGACACACGGGCAGACAGCTGGCTGCGGCGCGGCTGGGCTCTGGTGGGCGCGGCCAAGTGCAGGTCGAGGGCCTCGCGGGCCGCACGGCCGGCACCCCGGCCTGCGGCGGAGTCTGGGTCCGGGCCAGCCACCACGGGAGCGGCTGGGGTGCGGCTGCCTTCCAGGGCCGCCTTCTGGCCTCCTGGCCGGCCAGGCAGGCGGGGAGCGCCCCCTCTGGCGCGCTGTGGTGGGAGGGGTCGGAGGTAGGTGGGGCCTGCAGCGGTGCCCGGCGGCGGGGGCGGAGGCGGCGGGCGACTAAAGGAGAGGGCGGAGCGGGAGGCAAAAAGCCTACAGCACCCGGTATTCCCAGGCGGTCTCCCATCCAAGTACTAACCAGGCCCGACCCTGCTTAGCTTCCGAGATCAGACGAGATCGGGCGCGTTCAGGGTGGTATGGCCGTAGACGCAGGAGGGGCCCGCGGGGTGCCTCTTGAGGCCCAGCTTCGCTGGCCCTTGCGCCTTACCGCCATGCCGGCGGCCAGCCCTCTCCGGCAGGGTCCTGCCGCCCGCCCAGGCAGGCGACAGGAGGCCTCGGGGACCCGGGGGTGGCGGAGTGGTGGGCGACCTCGCAGCCCAGGGCGGGCGGGACGCTCCAGGCCCGTCGGCGCTTGGCGCCCCGCCGCAGATCCCGCTCGACGCTCACAGGGACGTGGCCCCGGAGGCTTCAGGGCACGGCGGCCGCGGTCCCTTGGGCAGCCCCCCCTGCCCGCCCACGCGGAGTTAGGCGCAGCCCGGCCGGGCAGCAGCTGGCCCGAAGCCACTGGGAGCCACCACTGAGTGGGCACGGCCCCTTAGCCCCAGCAAGGCCACCCTTGCCCCCACGCCGCCCGCCGAGCACAGGACCCCGCCCCTGGTGGCTGGCAGGCCCGGGGAAGCGGCCACGGCCCCCGCCCCCGCTCCCGCCCCCGGCCGAGGCGAAACGGCCGGGGGGGGGGCCTTTTCCCGGAGGGAGCTGCGGAGAGACACACGGGCAGACAGCTGGCTGCGGCGCGGCTGGGCTCTGGTGGGCGCGGCCAAGTGCAGGTCGAGGGCCTCGCGGGCCGCACGGCCGGCACCCCGGCCTGCGGCGGAGTCTGGGTCCGGGCCAGCCACCCCGGGAGCGGCTGGGATGCGGCTGCCTTCCAGGGCCGCCTTCTGGCCGCCTGGCCGGCCAGGCAGGCGGAGAGCGCCCCCTCTGGCGCGCTGTGGTGGGAGGGGTCGGAGGTAGGTGGGGCCTGCAGCGGTGCCTGGCGGCGAGGGCGGAGGCGGCGGGCGACTAAAGGAGAGGGCGGAGCGGGAGGCAAAAAGCCTACAGCACCCGGTATTCCCAGGCGGTCTCCCATCCAAGTACTAACCAGGCCCGACCCTGCTTAGCTTCCGAGATCAGACGAGATCGGGCGCGTTCAGGGTGGTATGGCCATAGACGCAAGAGGGGCCCGCGGAGTGCCTCTTGAGGCCCAGCTTCGCTGGCGCTTGCGCCTTACCGCCATGCCGGCGGCCAGCCCGCCCCGGCAGGGCCCCGCCGCCCGCCCAGGCAGGGGAAGGGCGACCTCGGGTACCGGGGCGGGGGGGGGTGGCGGAGGGGTTGGCGACCTCCCAGCCCAGGGCGGGCGGGACCCACCAAACCGTTCGGCGCTTGGCGCCCTGCCCCAGATCCCGCACGTCGCTCACAGGGACGTGGCCCCGGAGGCTTCAGGGCCCGGGGCCCGCGGGCCCTTGGGCCTCCCCGCTGCCCGCCCACGCGGCGCTAGGCGCAGCCCAGCCGCAGCCCGGGCCGGCCCTCCTGCCCGACGGCAGTCGGCCCTTAACCCACTGGGAGCCACCATTGAGTCACCACGGCCCCTTAGCCCCAGCAAGGCCACCCTTGCCCCCACGCCACCCGCCGAGCACAGGACCCGGCGCCTTGCGGCCGGCCGGCCCGGAGAACCGGCCCCGGCCCCCGCCCCCGCTCCCGCCCCCCGGCCGTGGCGAAACGGCGGCGGGGGGCGGGGGGGAGCTTTTTCCGGAGGGAGCTGTGGAGAGACACACCGGCAGACAGGTGGCTGCGCCGGGGCTGGGCGCGAGTGGGGGCGGCCAGGTGCAGGTCAAGGGGCTCGCGGGCCGGACGGCCGGCACCCGGGCCTGAGGCGGAGTCTGGGTCCGGGCCAGCCACCCCGGGAGCGGCTGGGATGCGGCTGCCTTCCAGGGCCGCCTTCTGGCCGCCTGGCCGGCCAGGCAGGCGGAGAGCGCCCCCTCTGGCGCGCTGTGGTGGGAGGGGTCGGAGGTAGGTGGGGCCTGCAGCGGTGCCCGGCGGCGGGGGCGGAGGCGGCGGGCGACTAAAGGAGAGGGCGGAGCGGGAGGCAAAAAGCCTACAGCACCCGGTATTCCCAGGCGGTCTCCCATCCAAGTACTAACCAGGCCCGACCCTGCTTAG
>NC_082654.1:93850074-93880074 GCF_028023285.1 Balaenoptera ricei
ACAGCACCCGGTATTCCCAGGCGGTCTCCCATCCAAGTACTAACCAGGCCCGACCCTGCTTAGCTTCCGAGATCAGACGAGATCGGGCGCGTTCAGGGTGGTATGGCCATAGACGCAAGAGAGGCCCGCGGAGTGCCTCTTGAGGCCCAGCTTCGCTGGCGCTTGCGCCTTACCGCCATGCCGGCGGCCAGCCCGCCCCGGCAGGGCCCCGCCGCCCGCCCAGGCAGGGGAAGGGCGACCTCGGGTACCGGGGCGGGGGTGGGGGTGGCGGAGGGGTTGGCGACCTCCCAGCCCAGGGCGGGCGGGACCCACCAAACCGTTCGGCGCTTGGCGCCCTGCCCCAGATCCCGCACGTCGCTCACAGGGACGTGGCCCCGGAGGCTTCAGGGCCCGGGGCCCGCGGGCCCTTGGGCCTCCCCGCTGCCCGCCCACGCGGCGCTAGGCGCAGCCCAGCCGCAGCCCGGGCCGGCCCTCCTGCCCGACGGCAGTCGGCCCTTAACCCACTGGGAGCCACCATTGAGTCACCACGGCCCCTTAGCCCCAGCAAGGCCACCCTTGCCCCCACGCCACCCGCCGAGCACAGGACCCGGCGCCTTGCGGCCGGCCGGCCCGGAGAACCGGCCCCGGCCCCCGCCCCCGCTCCCGCCCCCCGGCCGTGGCGAAACGGCGGCGGGGGGAGGGGGGGAGCTTTTTCCGGAGGGAGCTGTGGAGAGACACACCGGCAGACAGGTGGCTGCGCCGGGGCTGGGCGCGAGTGGGGGCGGCCAGGTGCAGGTCAAGGGGCTCGCGGGCCGGACGGCCGGCACCCGGGCCTGAGGCGGAGTCTGGGTCCGGGCCAGCCACCCCGGGAGCGGCTGGGATGCGGCTGCCTTCCAGGGCCGCCTTCTGGCCGCCTGGCCGGCCAGGCAGGCGGAGAGCGCCCCCTCTGGCGCGCTGTGGTGGGAGGGGTCGGAGGTAGGTGGGGCCTGCAGCGGTGCCCGGCGGCGGGGGCGGAGGCGGCGGGCGACTAAAGGAGAGGGCGGAGCGGGAGGCAAAAAGCCTACAGCACCCGGTATTCCCAGGCGGTCTCCCATCCAAGTACTAACCAGGCCCGACCCTGCTTAGCTTCCGAGATCAGACGAGATCGGGCGCGTTCAGGGTGGTATGGCCGTAGACGCAGGAGGGGCCCGCGGGGTGCCTCTTGAGGCCCAGCTTCGCTGGCCCTTGCGCCTTACCGCCATGCCGGCGGCCAGCCCTCTCCGGCAGGGCCCTGCCGCCCGCCCAGGCAGGCGACAGGAGGCCTCGGGGACCCGGGGGTGGCGGAGTGGTGGGCGACCTCGCAGCCCAGGGCGGGCGGGACGCTCCAGGCCCGTCGGCGCTTGGCGCCCCGCCGCAGATCCCGCTCGACGCTCACAGGGACGTGGCCCCGGAGGCTTCAGGGCACGGCGGCCGCGGTCCCTTGGGCATCCCCCCCTGCCCGCCCACGCGGAGTTAGGCGCAGCCCGGCCGGGCAGCAGCTGGCCCGAAGCCACTGGGAGCCACCACTGAGTGGGCACGGCCCCTTAGCCCCAGCAAGGCCACCCTTGCCCCCACGCCGCCCGCCGAGCACAGGACCCCGCCCCTGGTGGCCGGCAGGCCCGGGGAAGCGGCCACGGCCCCCGCCCCGGCTCCCGCCCCCGGCCGAGGCGAAACGGTCGGGGGGGGGGGGGCTTTTCCCGGAGGGAGCTGCGGAGAGACACACGGGCAGACAGCTGGCTGCGGCGCGGCTGGGCTCTGGTGGGCGCGGCCAAGTGCAGGTCGAGGGCCTCGCGGGCCGCACGGCCGGCACCCCGGCCTGCGGCGGAGTCTGGGTCCGGGCCAGCCACCACGGGAGCGGCTGGGGTGCGGCTGCCTTCCAGGGCCGCCTTCTGGCCTCCTGGCCGGCCAGGCAGGCGGGGAGCGCCCCCTCTGGCGCGCTGTGGTGGGAGGGGTCGGAGGTAGGTGGGGCCTGCAGCGGTGCTCGGCGGCGGGGGCGGAGGCGGCGGGCGACTAAAGGAGAGGGCGGAGCGGGAGGCAAAAAGCCTACAGCACCCGGTATTCCCAGGCGGTCTCCCATCCAAGTACTAACCAGGCCCGACCCTGCTTAGCTTCCGAGATCAGACGAGATCGGGCGCGTTCAGGGTGGTATGGCCGTAGACGCAGGAGGGGCCCGCGGGGTGCCTCTTGAGGCCCAGCTTCGCTGGCCCTTGCGCCTTACCGCCATGCCGGCGGCCAGCCCTCTCCGGCAGGGCCCTGCCGCCCGCCCAGGCAGGCGACAGGAGGCCTCGGGGACCCGGGGGTGGCGGAGTGGTGGGCGACCTCGCAGCCCAGGGCGGGCGGGACGCTCCAGGCCCGTCGGCGCTTGGCGCCCCGCCGCAGATCCCGCTCGACGCTCACAGGGACGTGGCCCCGGAGGCTTCAGGGCACGGCGGCCGCGGTCCCTTGGGCATCCCCCCCTGCCCGCCCACGCGGAGTTAGGCGCAGCCCGGCCGGGCAGCAGCTGGCCCGAAGCCACTGGGAGCCACCACTGAGTGGGCACGGCCCCTTAGCCCCAGCAAGGCCACCCTTGCCCCCACGCCGCCCGCCGAGCACAGGACCCCGCCCCTGGTGGCTGGCAGGCCCGGGGAAGCGGCCACGGCCCCCGCCCCCGCTCCCGCCCCCGGCCGAGGCGAAACGGCCGGGGGGGGGGGCTTTTCCCGGAGGGAGCTGCGGAGAGACACACGGGCAGACAGCTGGCTGCGGCGCGGCTGGGCTCTGGTGGGCGCGGCCAAGTGCAGGTCGAGGGCCTCGCGGGCCGCACGGCCGGCACCCCGGCCTGCGGCGGAGTCTGGGTCCGGGCCAGCCACCCCGGGAGCGGCTGGGATGCGGCTGCCTTCCAGGGCCGCCTTCTGGCCGCCTGGCCGGCCAGGCAGGCGGAGAGCGCCCCCTCTGGCGCGCTGTGGTGGGAGGGGTCGGAGGTAGGTGGGGCCTGCAGCGGTGCCCGGCGGCGGGGGCGGAGGCGGCGGGCGACTAAAGGAGAGGGCGGAGCGGGAGGCAAAAAGCCTACAGCACCCGGTATTCCCAGGCGGTCTCCCATCCAAGTACTAACCAGGCCCGACCCTGCTTAGCTTCCGAGATCAGACGAGATCGGGCGCGTTTAGGGTGGTATGGCCATAGACGCAAGAGAGGCCCGCGGAGTGCCTCTTGAGGCCCAGCTTCGCTGGCGCTTGCGCCTTACCGCCATGCCGGCGGCCAGCCCGCCCCGGCAGGGCCCCGCCGCCCGCCCAGGCAGGGGAAGGGCGACCTCGGGTACCGGGGCGGGGGTGGGGGTGGCGGAGGGGTTGGCGACCTCCCAGCCCAGGGCGGGCGGGACCCACCAAACCGTTCGGCGCTTGGCGCCCTGCCCCAGATCCCGCACGTCGCTCACAGGGACGTGGCCCCGGAGGCTTCAGGGCCCGGGGCCCGCGGGCCCTTGGGCCTCCCCGCTGCCCGCCCACGCGGCGCTAGGCGCAGCCCAGCCGCAGCCCGGGCCGGCCCTCCTGCCCGACGGCAGTCGGCCCTTAACCCACTGGGAGCCACCATTGAGTCACCACGGCCCCTTAGCCCCAGCAAGGCCACCCTTGCCCCCACGCCACCCGCCGAGCACAGGACCCGGCGCCTTGCGGCCGGCCGGCCCGGAGAACCGGCCCCGGCCCCCGCCCCCGCTCCCGCCCCCCGGCCGTGGCGAAACGGCGGCGGGGGGAGGGGGGGAGCTTTTTCCGGAGGGAGCTGTGGAGAGACACACCGGCAGACAGGTGGCTGCGCCGGGGCTGGGCGCGAGTGGGGGCGGCCAGGTGCAGGTCAAGGGGCTCGCGGGCCGGACGGCCGGCACCCGGGCCTGAGGCGGAGTCTGGGTCCGGGCCAGCCACCCCGGGAGCGGCTGGGATGCGGCTGCCTTCCAGGGCCGCCTTCTGGCCGCCTGGCCGGCCAGGCAGGCGGAGAGCGCCCCCTCTGGCGCGCTGTGGTGGGAGGGGTCGGAGGTAGGTGGGGCCTGCAGCGGTGCCCGGCGGCGGGGGCGGAGGCGGCGGGCGACTAAAGGAGAGGGCGGAGCGGGAGGCAAAAAGCCTACAGCACCCGGTATTCCCAGGCGGTCTCCCATCCAAGTACTAACCAGGCCCGACCCTGCTTAGCTTCCGAGATCAGACGAGATCGGGCGCGTTCAGGGTGGTATGGCCGTAGACGCAGGAGGGGCCCGCGGGGTGCCTCTTGAGGCCCAGCTTCGCTGGCCCTTGCGCCTTACCGCCATGCCGGCGGCCAGCCCTCTCCGGCAGGGCCCTGCCGCCCGCCCAGGCAGGCGACAGGAGGCCTCGGGGACCCGGGGGTGGCGGAGTGGTGGGCGACCTCGCAGCCCAGGGCGGGCGGGACGCTCCAGGCCCGTCGGCGCTTGGCGCCCCGCCGCAGATCCCGCTCGACGCTCACAGGGACGTGGCCCCGGAGGCTTCAGGGCACGGCGGCCGCGGTCCCTTGGGCATCCCCCCCTGCCCGCCCACGCGGAGTTAGGCGCAGCCCGGCCACGGCCGGGCCGGCCCTCCGGCCGGGCAGCAGCTGGCCCGAAGCCACTGGGAGCCACCACTGAGTGGGCACGGCCCCTTAGCCCCAGCAAGGCCACCCTTGCCCCCACGCCGCCCGCCGAGCACAGGACCCCGCCCCTGGTGGCCGGCAGGCCCGGGGAAGCGGCCACGGCCCCCGCCCCGGCTCCCGCCCCCGGCCGAGGCGAAACGGCCGGGGGGGGGGGGCTTTTCCCGGAGGGAGCTGCGGAGAGACACACGGGCAGACAGCTGGCTGCGGCGCGGCTGGGCTCTGGTGGGCGCGGCCAAGTGCAGGTCGAGGGCCTCGCGGGCCGCACGGCCGGCACCCCGGCCTGCGGCGGAGTCTGGGTCCGGGCCAGCCACCACGGGAGCGGCTGGGGTGCGGCTGCCTTCCAGGGCCGCCTTCTGGCCTCCTGGCCGGCCAGGCAGGCGGGGAGCGCCCCCTCTGGCGCGCTGTGGTGGGAGGGGTCGGAGGTAGGTGGGGCCTGCAGCGGTGCCCGGCGGCGGGGGCGGAGGCGGCGGGCGACTAAAGGAGAGGGCGGAGCGGGAGGCAAAAAGCCTACAGCACCCGGTATTCCCAGGCGGTCTCCCATCCAAGTACTAACCAGGCCCGACCCTGCTTAGCTTCCGAGATCAGACGAGATCGGGCGCGTTCAGGGTGGTATGGCCGTAGACGCAGGAGGGGCCCGCGGGGTGCCTCTTGAGGCCCAGCTTCGCTGGCCCTTGCGCCTTACCGCCATGCCGGCGGCCAGCCCTCTCCGGCAGGGTCCTGCCGCCCGCCCAGGCAGGCGACAGGAGGCCTCGGGGACCCGGGGGTGGCGGAGTGGTGGGCGACCTCGCAGCCCAGGGCGGGCGGGACGCTCCAGGCCCGTCGGCGCTTGGCGCCCCGCCGCAGATCCCGCTCGACGCTCACAGGGACGTGGCCCCGGAGGCTTCAGGGCACGGCGGCCGCGGTCCCTTGGGCAGCCCCCCCTGCCCGCCCACGCGGAGTTAGGCGCAGCCCGGCCGGGCAGCAGCTGGCCCGAAGCCACTGGGAGCCACCACTGAGTGGGCACGGCCCCTTAGCCCCAGCAAGGCCACCCTTGCCCCCACGCCGCCCGCCGAGCACAGGACCCCGCCCCTGGTGGCTGGCAGGCCCGGGGAAGCGGCCACGGCCCCCGCCCCCGCTCCCGCCCCCGGCCGAGGCGAAACGGCCGGGGGGGGGGGCCTTTTCCCGGAGGGAGCTGCGGAGAGACACACGGGCAGACAGCTGGCTGCGGCGCGGCTGGGCTCTGGTGGGCGCGGCCAAGTGCAGGTCGAGGGCCTCGCGGGCCGCACGGCCGGCACCCCGGCCTGCGGCGGAGTCTGGGTCCGGGCCAGCCACCCCGGGAGCGGCTGGGATGCGGCTGCCTTCCAGGGCCGCCTTCTGGCCGCCTGGCCGGCCAGGCAGGCGGAGAGCGCCCCCTCTGGCGCGCTGTGGTGGGAGGGGTCGGAGGTAGGTGGGGCCTGCAGCGGTGCCTGGCGGCGAGGGCGGAGGCGGCGGGCGACTAAAGGAGAGGGCGGAGCGGGAGGCAAAAAGCCTACAGCACCCGGTATTCCCAGGCGGTCTCCCATCCAAGTACTAACCAGGCCCGACCCTGCTTAGCTTCCGAGATCAGACGAGATCGGGCGCGTTCAGGGTGGTATGGCCATAGACGCAAGAGGGGCCCGCGGAGTGCCTCTTGAGGCCCAGCTTCGCTGGCGCTTGCGCCTTACCGCCATGCCGGCGGCCAGCCCGCCCCGGCAGGGCCCCGCCGCCCGCCCAGGCAGGGGAAGGGCGACCTCGGGTACCGGGGCGGGGGGGGGTGGCGGAGGGGTTGGCGACCTCCCAGCCCAGGGCGGGCGGGACCCACCAAACCGTTCGGCGCTTGGCGCCCTGCCCCAGATCCCGCACGTCGCTCACAGGGACGTGGCCCCGGAGGCTTCAGGGCCCGGGGCCCGCGGGCCCTTGGGCCTCCCCGCTGCCCGCCCACGCGGCGCTAGGCGCAGCCCAGCCGCAGCCCGGGCCGGCCCTCCTGCCCGACGGCAGTCGGCCCTTAACCCACTGGGAGCCACCATTGAGTCACCACGGCCCCTTAGCCCCAGCAAGGCCACCCTTGCCCCCACGCCACCCGCCGAGCACAGGACCCGGCGCCTTGCGGCCGGCCGGCCCGGAGAACCGGCCCCGGCCCCCGCCCCCGCTCCCGCCCCCCGGCCGTGGCGAAACGGCGGCGGGGGGCGGGGGGGAGCTTTTTCCGGAGGGAGCTGTGGAGAGACACACCGGCAGACAGGTGGCTGCGCCGGGGCTGGGCGCGAGTGGGGGCGGCCAGGTGCAGGTCAAGGGGCTCGCGGGCCGGACGGCCGGCACCCGGGCCTGAGGCGGAGTCTGGGTCCGGGCCAGCCACCCCGGGAGCGGCTGGGATGCGGCTGCCTTCCAGGGCCGCCTTCTGGCCGCCTGGCCGGCCAGGCAGGCGGAGAGCGCCCCCTCTGGCGCGCTGTGGTGGGAGGGGTCGGAGGTAGGTGGGGCCTGCAGCGGTGCCCGGCGGCGGGGGCGGAGGCGGCGGGCGACTAAAGGAGAGGGCGGAGCGGGAGGCAAAAAGCCTACAGCACCCGGTATTCCCAGGCGGTCTCCCATCCAAGTACTAACCAGGCCCGACCCTGCTTAGCTTCCGAGATCAGACGAGATCGGGCGCGTTCAGGGTGGTATGGCCGTAGACGCAGGAGGGGCCCGCGGGGTGCCTCTTGAGGCCCAGCTTCGCTGGCCCTTGCGCCTTACCGCCATGCCGGCGGCCAGCCCTCTCCGGCAGGGCCCTGCCGCCCGCCCAGGCAGGCGACAGGAGGCCTCGGGGACCCGGGGGTGGCGGAGTGGTGGGCGACCTCGCAGCCCAGGGCGGGCGGGACGCTCCAGGCCCGTCGGCGCTTGGCGCCCCGCCGCAGATCCCGCTCGACGCTCACAGGGACGTGGCCCCGGAGGCTTCAGGGCACGGCGGCCGCGGTCCCTTGGGCAGCCCCCCCTGCCCGCCCACGCGGAGTTAGGCGCAGCCCGGCCGCGGCCGGGCCGGCCCTCCGGCCGGGCAGCAGCTGGCCCGAAGCCACTGGGAGCCACCACTGAGTGGGCACGGCCCCTTAGCCCCAGCAAGGCCACCCTTGCCCCCACGCCGCCCGCCGAGCACAGGACCCCGCCCCTGGTGGCCGGCAGGCCCGGGGAAGCGGCCACGGCCCCCGCCCCCGCTCCCGCCCCCGGCCGAGGCGAAACGGCCGGGGGGGGGGGGCTTTTCCCGGAGGGAGCTGCGGAGAGACACACGGGCAGACAGCTGGCTGCGGCGCGGCTGGGCTCTGGTGGGCGCGGCCAAGTGCAGGTCGAGGGCCTCGCGGGCCGCACGGCCGGCACCCCGGCCTGCGGCGGAGTCTGGGTCCGGGCCAGCCACCACGGGAGCGGCTGGGGTGCGGCTGCCTTCCAGGGCCGCCTTCTGGCCTCCTGGCCGGCCAGGCCGGCGGGGAGCGCCCCCTCTGGCGCGCTGTGGTGGGAGGGGTCGGAGGTAGGTGGGGCCTGCAGCGGTGCCCGGCGGCGGGGGCGGAGGCGGCGGGCGACTAAAGGAGAGGGCGGAGCGGGAGGCAAAAAGCCTACAGCACCCGGTATTCCCAGGCGGTCTCCCATCCAAGTACTAACCAGGCCCGACCCTGCTTAGCTTCCGAGATCAGACGAGATCGGGCGCGTTCAGGGTGGTATGGCCGTAGACGCAAGAGGGGCCCGCGGAGTGCCTCTTGAGGCCCAGCTTCGCTGGCGCTTGCGCCTTACCGCCATGCCGGCGGCCAGCCCTCTCCGGCAGGGCCCTGCCGCCCGCCCAGGCAGGCGACAGGAGGCCTCGGGGACCCGGGGGTGGCGGAGTGGTGGGCGACCTCGCAGCCCAGGGCGGGCGGGATGCTCCAGGCCCGACGGCGCTTGGCGCCCCGCCGCAGATCCCGCTCGACGCTCACAGGGACGTGGCCCCGGAGGCTTCAGGGCACGGCGGCCGCGGTCCCTTGGGCATCACCCCCTGCCCGCCCACGCGGAGTTAGGCGCAGCCCGGCCGCGGCCGGGCCGGCCCTCCGGCCGGGCAGCAGCTGGCCCGAAGCCACTGGGAGCCACCACTGAGTGGGCACGGCCCCTTAGCCCCAGCAAGGCCACCCTTGCCCCCACGCCGCCCGCCGAGCACAGGACCCCGCCCCTGGTGGCCGGCAGGCCCGGGGAAGCGGCCACGGCCCCCGCCCCCGCTCCCGCCCCCGGCCGAGGCGAAACGGCCGGGGGGGGGGGCTTTTCCCGGAGGGAGCTGCGGAGAGACACACGGGCAGACAGCTGGCTGCGGCGCGGCTGGGCTCTGGTGGGCGCGGCCAAGTGCAGGTCGAGGGCCTCGCGGGCCGCACGGCCGGCACCCCGGCCTGCGGCGGAGTCTGGGTCCGGGCCAGCCACCACGGGAGCGGCTGGGGTGCGGCTGCCTTCCAGGGCCGCCTTCTGGCCTCCTGGCCGGCCAGGCCGGCGGGGAGCGCCCCCTCTGGCGCGCTGTGGTGGGAGGGGCCGGAGGAGGTGGGGCCTGCGGCGGTGCCCGGCGGGGGCGGAGGCGGCGGCCTCGGCCGCGGGCGACTAAAGGAGAAGGCGGAGCGGGAGGCAAAAAGCCTACAGCACCCGGTATTCCCAGGCGGTCTCCCATCCAAGTACTAACCAGGCCCGACCCTGCTTAGCTTCCGAGATCAGACGAGATCGGGCGCGTTCAGGGTGGTATGGCCATAGACGCAAGAGGGGCCCGCGGAGTGCCTCTTGAGGCCCAGCTTCGCTGGCGCTTGCGCCTTACCGCCATGCCGGCGGCCAGCCCGCCCCGGCAGGGCCCCGCCGCCCGCCCAGGCAGGGGAAGGGCTACCTCGGGTACCGGGGCGGGGGGGGGGGTGGCGGAGGGGTTGGCGACCTCCCAGCCCAGGGCGGGCGGGACCCACCAAACCGTTCGGCGCTTGGCGCCCCGCCCCAGATCCCGCACGTCGCTCACAGGGACGTGGCCCCGGAGGCTTCAGGGCCCGGGGCCCGCGGGCCCTTGGGCCTCCCCGCTGCCCGCCCACGCGGCGCTAGGCGCAGCCCAGCCGCAGCCCGGGCCGGCCCTCCTGCCCGACGGCAGTCGGCCCTTAACCCACTGGGAGCCACCATTGAGTCACCACGGCCCCTTAGCCCCAGCAAGGCCACCCTTGCCCCCACGCCACCCGCCGAGCACAGGACCCGGCGCCTTGCGGCCGGCCGGCCCGGAGAACCGGCCCCGGCCCCCGCCCCCGCTCCCGACCCCCGGCCGTGGCGAAACGGCGGCGGGGGGCGGGGGGGAGCTTTTTCCGGAGGGAGCTGTGGAGAGACACACCGGCAGACAGGTGGCTGCGCCGGGGCTGGGCGCGAGTGGGGGCGGCCAGGTGCAGGTCAAGGGGCTCGCGGGCCGGACGGCCGGCACCCGGGCCTGAGGCGGAGTCTGGGTCCGGGCCTGCCACCCCGGGAGCGGCTGGGATGCGGCTGCCTTCCAGGGCCGCCTTCTGGCCGCCTGGCCGGCCAGGCAGGCGGAGAGCGCCCCCTCTGGCGCGCTGTGGTGGGAGGGGTCGGAGGTAGGTGGGGCCTGCAGCGGTGCCCGGCGGCGGGGGCGGAGGCGGCGGGCGACTAAAGGAGAGGGCGGAGCGGGAGGCAAAAAGCCTACAGCACCCGGTATTCCCAGGCGGTCTCCCATCCAAGTACTAACCAGGCCCGACCCTGCTTAGCTTCCGAGATCAGACGAGATCGGGCGCGTTCAGGGTGGTATGGCCGTAGACGCAGGAGGGGCCCGCGGGGTGCCTCTTGAGGCCCAGCTTCGCTGGCCCTTGCGCCTTACCGCCATGCCGGCGGCCAGCCCTCTCCGGCAGGGCCCTGCCGCCCGCCCAGGCAGGCGACAGGAGGCCTCGGGGACCCGGGGGTGGCGGAGTGGTGGGCGACCTCGCAGCCCAGGGCGGGCGGGACGCTCCAGGCCCGTCGGCGCTTGGCGCCCCGCCGCAGATCCCGCTCGACGCTCACAGGGACGTGGCCCCGGAGGCTTCAGGGCACGGCGGCCGCGGTCCCTTGGGCATCCCCCCCTGCCCGCCCACGCGGAGTTAGGCGCAGCCCGGCCGCGGCCGGGCCGGCCCTCCGGCCGGGCAGCAGCTGGCCCGAAGCCACTGGGAGCCACCACTGAGTGGGCACGGCCCCTTAGCCCCAGCAAGGCCACCCTTGCCCCCACGCCGCCCGCCGAGCACAGGACCCCGCCCCTGGTGGCCGGCAGGCCCGGGGAAGCGGCCACGGCCCCCGCCCCGGCTCCCGCCCCCGGCCGAGGCGAAACGGCCGGGGGGGGGGGGCTTTTCCCGGAGGGAGCTGCGGAGAGACACACGGGCAGACAGCTGGCTGCGGCGCGGCTGGGCTCTGGTGGGCGCGGCCAAGTGCAGGTCGAGGGCCTCGCGGGCCGCACGGCCGGCACCCCGGCCTGCGGCGGAGTCTGGGTCCGGGCCAGCCACCACGGGAGCGGCTGGGGTGCGGCTGCCTTCCAGGGCCGCCTTCTGGCCTCCTGGCCGGCCAGGCAGGCGGGGAGCGCCCCCTCTGGCGCGCTGTGGTGGGAGGGGTCGGAGGTAGGTGGGGCCTGCAGCGGTGCCCGGCGGCGGGGGCGGAGGCGGCGGGCGACTAAAGGAGAGGGCGGAGCGGGAGGCAAAAAGCCTACAACACCCGGTATTCCCAGGCGGTCTCCCATCCAAGTACTAACCAGGCCCGACCCTGCTTAGCTTCCGAGATCAGACGAGATCGGGCGCGTTCAGGGTGGTATGGCCGTAGACGCAGGAGGGGCCCGCGGGGTGCCTCTTGAGGCCCAGCTTCGCTGGCCCTTGCGCCTTACCGCCATGCCGGCGGCCAGCCCTCTCCGGCAGGGTCCTGCCGCCCGCCCAGGCAGGCGACAGGAGGCCTCGGGGACCCGGGGGTGGCGGAGTGGTGGGCGACCTCGCAGCCCAGGGCGGGCGGGACGCTCCAGGCCCGTCGGCGCTTGGCGCCCCGCCGCAGATCCCGCTCGACGCTCACAGGGACGTGGCCCCGGAGGCTTCAGGGCACGGCGGCCGCGGTCCCTTGGGCAGCCCCCCCTGCCCGCCCACGCGGAGTTAGGCGCAGCCCGGCCGGGCAGCAGCTGGCCCGAAGCCACTGGGAGCCACCACTGAGTGGGCACGGCCCCTTAGCCCCAGCAAGGCCACCCTTGCCCCCACGCCGCCCGCCGAGCACAGGACCCCGCCCCTGGTGGCTGGCAGGCCCGGGGAAGCGGCCACGGCCCCCGCCCCCGCTCCCGCCCCCGGCCGAGGCGAAACGGCCGGGGGGGGGGGCCTTTTCCCGGAGGGAGCTGCGGAGAGACACACGGGCAGACAGCTGGCTGCGGCGCGGCTGGGCTCTGGTGGGCGCGGCCAAGTGCAGGTCGAGGGCCTCGCGGGCCGCACGGCCGGCACCCCGGCCTGCGGCGGAGTCTGGGTCCGGGCCAGCCACCCCGGGAGCGGCTGGGATGCGGCTGCCTTCCAGGGCCGCCTTCTGGCCGCCTGGCCGGCCAGGCAGGCGGAGAGCGCCCCCTCTGGCGCGCTGTGGTGGGAGGGGTCGGAGGTAGGTGGGGCCTGCAGCGGTGCCTGGCGGCGAGGGCGGAGGCGGCGGGCGACTAAAGGAGAGGGCGGAGCGGGAGGCAAAAAGCCTACAGCACCCGGTATTCCCAGGCGGTCTCCCATCCAAGTACTAACCAGGCCCGACCCTGCTTAGCTTCCGAGATCAGACGAGATCGGGCGCGTTCAGGGTGGTATGGCCATAGACGCAAGAGGGGCCCGCGGAGTGCCTCTTGAGGCCCAGCTTCGCTGGCGCTTGCGCCTTACCGCCATGCCGGCGGCCAGCCCGCCCCGGCAGGGCCCCGCCGCCCGCCCAGGCAGGGGAAGGGCGACCTCGGGTACCGGGGCGGGGGGGGGTGGCGGAGGGGTTGGCGACCTCCCAGCCCAGGGCGGGCGGGACCCACCAAACCGTTCGGCGCTTGGCGCCCTGCCCCAGATCCCGCACGTCGCTCACAGGGACGTGGCCCCGGAGGCTTCAGGGCCCGGGGCCCGCGGGCCCTTGGGCCTCCCCGCTGCCCGCCCACGCGGCGCTAGGCGCAGCCCAGCCGCAGCCCGGGCCGGCCCTCCTGCCCGACGGCAGTCGGCCCTTAACCCACTGGGAGCCACCATTGAGTCACCACGGCCCCTTAGCCCCAGCAAGGCCACCCTTGCCCCCACGCCACCCGCCGAGCACAGGACCCGGCGCCTTGCGGCCGGCCGGCCCGGAGAACCGGCCCCGGCCCCCGCCCCCGCTCCCGCCCCCCGGCCGTGGCGAAACGGCGGCGGGGGGCGGGGGGGAGCTTTTTCCGGAGGGAGCTGTGGAGAGACACACCGGCAGACAGGTGGCTGCGCCGGGGCTGGGCGCGAGTGGGGGCGGCCAGGTGCAGGTCAAGGGGCTCGCGGGCCGGACGGCCGGCACCCGGGCCTGAGGCGGAGTCTGGGTCCGGGCCAGCCACCCCGGGAGCGGCTGGGATGCGGCTGCCTTCCAGGGCCGCCTTCTGGCCGCCTGGCCGGCCAGGCAGGCGGAGAGCGCCCCCTCTGGCGCGCTGTGGTGGGAGGGGTCGGAGGTAGGTGGGGCCTGCAGCGGTGCCCGGCGGCGGGGGCGGAGGCGGCGGGCGACTAAAGGAGAGGGCGGAGCGGGAGGCAAAAAGCCTACAGCACCCGGTATTCCCAGGCGGTCTCCCATCCAAGTACTAACCAGGCCCGACCCTGCTTAGCTTCCGAGATCAGACGAGATCGGGCGCGTTCAGGGTGGTATGGCCGTAGACGCAGGAGGGGCCCGCGGGGTGCCTCTTGAGGCCCAGCTTCGCTGGCCCTTGCGCCTTACCGCCATGCCGGCGGCCAGCCCTCTCCGGCAGGGCCCTGCCGCCCGCCCAGGCAGGCGACAGGAGGCCTCGGGGACCCGGGGGTGGCGGAGTGGTGGGCGACCTCGCAGCCCAGGGCGGGCGGGACGCTCCAGGCCCGTCGGCGCTTGGCGCCCCGCCGCAGATCCCGCTCGACGCTCACAGGGACGTGGCCCCGGAGGCTTCAGGGCACGGCGGCCGCGGTCCCTTGGGCATCCCCCCCTGCCCGCCCACGCGGAGTTAGGCGCAGCCCGGCCGGGCAGCAGCTGGCCCGAAGCCACTGGGAGCCACCACTGAGTGGGCACGGCCCCTTAGCCCCAGCAAGGCCACCCTTGCCCCCACGCCGCCCGCCGAGCACAGGACCCCGCCCCTGGTGGCTGGCAGGCCCGGGGAAGCGGCCACGGCCCCCGCCCCCGCTCCCGCCCCCGGCCGAGGCGAAACGGCCGGGGGGGGGGGCTTTTCCCGGAGGGAGCTGCGGAGAGACACACGGGCAGACAGCTGGCTGCGGCGCGGCTGGGCTCTGGTGGGCGCGGCCAAGTGCAGGTCGAGGGCCTCGCGGGCCGCACGGCCGGCACCCCGGCCTGCGGCGGAGTCTGGGTCCGGGCCAGCCACCCCGGGAGCGGCTGGGATGCGGCTGCCTTCCAGGGCCGCCTTCTGGCCGCCTGGCCGGCCAGGCAGGCGGAGAGCGCCCCCTCTGGCGCGCTGTGGTGGGAGGGGTCGGAGGTAGGTGGGGCCTGCAGCGGTGCCCGGCGGCGGGGGCGGAGGCGGCGGGCGACTAAAGGAGAGGGCGGAGCGGGAGGCAAAAAGCCTACAGCACCCGGTATTCCCAGGCGGTCTCCCGTCCAAGTACTAACCAGGCCCGACCCTGCTTAGCTTCCGAGATCAGACGAGATCGGGCGCGTTCAGGGTGGTATGGCCATAGACGCAAGAGGGGCCCGCGGAGTGCCTCTTGAGGCCCAGCTTCGCTGGCGCTTGCGCCTTACCGCCATGCCGGCGGCCAGCCCGCCCCGGCAGGGCCCCGCCGCCCGCCCAGGCAGGGGAAGGGCGACCTCGGGTACCGGGGCGGGGGGGGGGGTGGCGGAGGGGTTGGCGACCTCCCAGCCCAGGGCGGGCGGGACCCACCAAACCGTTCGGCGCTTGGCGCCCTGCCCCAGATCCCGCACGTCGCTCACAGGGACGTGGCCCCGGAGGCTTCAGGGCCCGGGGCCCGCGGGCCCTTGGGCCTCCCCGCTGCCCGCCCACGCGGCGCTAGGCGCAGCCCAGCCGCAGCCCGGGCCGGCCCTCCTGCCCGACGGCAGTCGGCCCTTAACCCACTGGGAGCCACCATTGAGTCACCACGGCCCCTTAGCCCCAGCAAGGCCACCCTTGCCCCCACGCCACCCGCCGAGCACAGGACCCGGCGCCTTGCGGCCGGCCGGCCCGGAGAACCGGCCCCGGCCCCCGCCCCCGCTCCCGCCCCCCGGCCGTGGCGAAACGGCGGCGGGGGGCGGGGGGGATCTTTTTCCGGAGGGAGCTGTGGAGAGACACACCGGCAGACAGGTGGCTGCGCCGGGGCTGGGCGCGAGTGGGGGCGGCCAGGTGCAGGTCAAGGGGCTCGCGGGCCGGACGGCCGGCACCCGGGCCTGAGGCGGAGTCTGGGTCCGGGCCAGCCACCCCGGGAGCGGCTGGGATGCGGCTGCCTTCCAGGGCCGCCTTCTGGCCGCCTGGCCGGCCAGGCAGGCGGAGAGCGCCCCCTCTGGTGCGCTGTGGTGGGAGGGGTCGGAGGTAGGTGGGGCCTGCAGCGGTGCCCAGCGGCGGGGGCGGAGGCGGCGGGCGACTAAAGGAGAGGGCGGAGCGGGAGGCAAAAAGCCTACAGCACCCGGTATTCCCAGGCGGTCTCCCATCCAAGTACTAACCAGGCCCGACCCTGCTTAGCTTCCGAGATCAGACGAGATCGGGCGCGTTCAGGGTGGTATGGCCGTAGACGCAGGAGGGGCCCGCGGGGTGCCTCTTGAGGCCCAGCTTCGCTGGCCCTTGCGCCTTACCGCCATGCCGGCGGCCAGCCCTCTCCGGCAGGGTCCTGCCGCCCGCCCAGGCAGGCGACAGGAGGCCTCGGGGACCCGGGGGTGGCGGAGTGGTGGGCGACCTCGCAGCCCAGGGCGGGCGGGACGCTCCAGGCCCGTCGGCGCTTGGCGCCCCGCCGCAGATCCCGCTCGACGCTCACAGGGACGTGGCCCCGGAGGCTTCAGGGCACGGCGGCCGCGGTCCCTTGGGCATCCACCCCTGCCCGCCCACGCGGAGTTAGGCGCAGCCCGGCCGGGCAGCAGCTGGCCCGAAGCCACTGGGAGCCACCACTGAGTGGGCACGGCCCCTTAGCCCCAGCAAGGCCACCCTTGCCCCCACGCCGCCCGCCGAGCACAGGACCCCGCCCCTGGTGGCTGGCAGGCCCGGGGAAGCGGCCACGGCCCCCGCCCCCGCTCCCGCCCCCGGCCGAGGCGAAACGGCCGGGGGGGGGGCCTTTTCCCGGAGGGAGCTGTGGAGAGACACACGGGCAGACAGCTGGCTGCGGCGCGGCTGGGCTCTGGTGGGCGCGGCCAAGTGCAGGTCGAGGGCCTCGCGGGCCGCACGGCCGGCACCCCGGCCTGCGGCGGAGTCTGGGTCCGGGCCAGCCACCCCGGGAGCGGCTGGGATGCGGCTGCCTTCCAGGGCCGCCTTCTGGCCGCCTGGCCGGCCAGGCAGGCGGAGAGCGCCCCCTCTGGTGCGCTGTGGTGGGAGGGGTCGGAGGTAGGTGGGGCCTGCAGCGGTGCCTGGCGGCGAGGGCGGAGGCGGCGGGCGACTAAAGGAGAGGGCGGAGCGGGAGGCAAAAAGCCTACAGCACCCGGTATTCCCAGGCGGTGCCCATCCAAGTACTAACCAGGCCCGACCCTGCTTAGCTTCCGAGATCAGACGAGATCGGGCGCGTTCAGGGTGGTATGGCCATAGACGCAAGAGGGGCCCGCGGAGTGCCTCTTGAGGCCCAGCTTCGCTGGCGCTTGCGCCTTACCGCCATGCCGGCGGCCAGCCCGCCCCGGCAGGGCCCCGCCGCCCGCCCAGGCAGGGGAAGGGCGACCTCGGGTACCGGGGCGGGGGGGGGTGGCGGAGGGGTTGGCGACCTCCCAGCCCAGGGCGGGCGGGACCCACCAAACCGTTCGGCGCTTGGCGCCCTGCCCCAGATCCCGCACGTCGCTCACAGGGACGTGGCCCCGGAGGCTTCAGGGCCCGGGGCCCGCGGGCCCTTGGGCCTCCCCGCTGCCCGCCCACGCGGCGCTAGGCGCAGCCCAGCCGCAGCCCGGGCCGGCCCTCCTGCCCGACGGCAGTCGGCCCTTAACCCACTGGGAGCCACCATTGAGTCACCACGGCCCCTTAGCCCCAGCAAGGCCACCCTTGCCCCCACGCCACCCGCCGAGCACAGGACCCGGCGCCTTGCGGCCGGCCGGCCCGGAGAACCGGCCCCGGCCCCCGCCCCCGCTCCCGCCCCCCGGCCGTGGCGAAACGGCGGCGGGGGGCGGGGGGGAGCTTTTTCCGGAGGGAGCTGTGGAGAGACACACCGGCAGACAGGTGGCTGCGCCGGGGCTGGGCGCGAGTGGGGGCGGCCAGGTGCAGGTCAAGGGGCTCGCGGGCCGGACGGCCGGCACCCGGGCCTGAGGCGGAGTCTGGGTCCGGGCCAGCCACCCCGGGAGCGGCTGGGATGCGGCTGCCTTCCAGGGCCGCCTTCTGGCCGCCTGGCCGGCCAGGCAGGCGGAGAGCGCCCCCTCTGGCGCGCTGTGGTGGGAGGGGTCGGAGGTAGGTGGGGCCTGCAGCGGTGCCCGGCGGCGGGGGCGGAGGCGGCGGGCGACTAAAGGAGAGGGCGGAGCGGGAGGCAAAAAGCCTACAGCACCCGGTATTCCCAGGCGGTCTCCCATCCAAGTACTAACCAGGCCCGACCCTGCTTAGCTTCCGAGATCAGACGAGATCGGGCGCGTTCAGGGTGGTATGGCCGTAGACGCAGGAGGGGCCCGCGGGGTGCCTCTTGAGGCCCAGCTTCGCTGGCCCTTGCGCCTTACCGCCATGCCGGCGGCCAGCCCTCTCCGGCAGGGCCCTGCCGCCCGCCCAGGCAGGCGACAGGAGGCCTCGGGGACCCGGGGGTGGCGGAGTGGTGGGCGACCTCGCAGCCCAGGGCGGGCGGGACGCTCCAGGCCCGTCGGCGCTTGGCGCCCCGCCGCAGATCCCGCTCGACGCTCACAGGGACGTGGCCCCGGAGGCTTCAGGGCACGGCGGCCGCGGTCCCTTGGGCATCCCCCCCTGCCCGCCCACGCGGAGTTAGGCGCAGCCCGGCCACGGCCGGGCCGGCCCTCCGGCCGGGCAGCAGCTGGCCCGAAGCCACTGGGAGCCACCACTGAGTGGGCACGGCCCCTTAGCCCCAGCAAGGCCACCCTTGCCCCCACGCCGCCCGCCGAGCACAGGACCCCGCCCCTGGTGGCCGGCAGGCCCGGGGAAGCGGCCACGGCCCCCGCCCCGGCTCCCGCCCCCGGCCGAGGCGAAACGGCCGGGGGGGGGGGGCTTTTCCCGGAGGGAGCTGCGGAGAGACACACGGGCAGACAGCTGGCTGCGGCGCGGCTGGGCTCTGGTGGGCGCGGCCAAGTGCAGGTCGAGGGCCTCGCGGGCCGCACGGCCGGCACCCCGGCCTGCGGCGGAGTCTGGGTCCGGGCCAGCCACCACGGGAGCGGCTGGGGTGCGGCTGCCTTCCAGGGCCGCCTTCTGGCCTCCTGGCCGGCCAGGCAGGCGGGGAGCGCCCCCTCTGGCGCGCTGTGGTGGGAGGGGTCGGAGGTAGGTGGGGCCTGCAGCGGTGCCCGGCGGCGGGGGCGGAGGCGGCGGGCGACTAAAGGAGAGGGCGGAGCGGGAGGCAAAAAGCCTACAGCACCCGGTATTCCCAGGCGGTCTCCCATCCAAGTACTAACCAGGCCCGACCCTGCTTAGCTTCCGAGGTCAGACGAGATCGGGCGCGTTCAGGGTGGTATGGCCGTAGACGCAGGAGGGGCCCGCGGGGTGCCTCTTGAGGCCCAGCTTCGCTGGCCCTTGCGCCTTACCGCCATGCCGGCGGCCAGCCCTCTCCGGCAGGGTCCTGCCGCCCGCCCAGGCAGGCGACAGGAGGCCTCGGGGACCCGGGGGTGGCGGAGTGGTGGGCGACCTCGCAGCCCAGGGCGGGCGGGACGCTCCAGGCCCGTCGGCGCTTGGCGCCCCGCCGCAGATCCCGCTCGACGCTCACAGGGACGTGGCCCCGGAGGCTTCAGGGCACGGCGGCCGCGGTCCCTTGGGCAGCCCCCCCTGCCCGCCCACGCGGAGTTAGGCGCAGCCCGGCCGGGCAGCAGCTGGCCCGAAGCCACTGGGAGCCACCACTGAGTGGGCACGGCCCCTTAGCCCCAGCAAGGCCACCCTTGCCCCCACGCCGCCCGCCGAGCACAGGACCCCGCCCCTGGTGGCTGGCAGGCCCGGGGAAGCGGCCACGGCCCCCGCCCCCGCTCCCGCCCCCGGCCGAGGCGAAACGGCCGGGGGGGGGGGCTTTTCCCGGAGGGAGCTGCGGAGAGACACACGGGCAGACAGCTGGCTGCGGCGCGGCTGGGCTCTGGTGGGCGCGGCCAAGTGCAGGTCGAGGGCCTCGCGGGCCGCACGGCCGGCACCCCGGCCTGCGGCGGAGTCTGGGTCCAGGCCAGCCACCCCGGGAGCGGCTGGGATGCGGCTGCCTTCCAGGGCCGCCTTCTGGCCGCCTGGCCGGCCAGGCAGGCGGAGAGCGCCCCCTCTGGCGCGCTCTGGTGGGAGGGGTCGGAGGTAGGTGGGGCCTGCAGCGGTGCCTGGCGGCGAGGGCGGAGGCGGCGGGCGACTAAAGGAGAGGGCGGAGCGGGAGGCAAAAAGCCTACAGCACCCGGTATTCCCAGGCGGTCTCCCATCCAAGTACTAACCAGGCCCGACCCTGCTTAGCTTCCGAGATCAGACGAGATCGGGCGCGTTCAGGGTGGTATGGCCATAGACGCAAGAGGGGCCCGCGGAGTGCCTCTTGAGGCCCAGCTTCGCTGGCGCTTGCGCCTTACCGCCATGCCGGCGGCCAGCCCGCCCCGGCAGGGCCCCGCCGCCCGCCCAGGCAGGGGAAGGGCGACCTCGGGTACCGGGGCGGGGGGGGGTGGCGGAGGGGTTGGCGACCTCCCAGCCCAGGGCGGGCGGGACCCACCAAACCGTTCGGCGCTTGGCGCCCTGCCCCAGATCCCGCACGTCGCTCACAGGGACGTGGCCCCGGAGGCTTCAGGGCCCGGGGCCCGCGGGCCCTTGGGCCTCCCCGCTGCCCGCCCACGCGGCGCTAGGCGCAGCCCAGCCGCAGCCCGGGCCGGCCCTCCTGCCCGACGGCAGTCGGCCCTTAACCCACTGGGAGCCACCATTGAGTCACCACGGCCCCTTAGCCCCAGCAAGGCCACCCTTGCCCCCACGCCACCCGCCGAGCACAGGACCCGGCGCCTTGCGGCCGGCCGGCCCGGAGAACCGGCCCCGGCCCCCGCCCCCGCTCCCGCCCCCCGGCCGTGGCGAAACGGCGGCGGGGGGCGGGGGGGAGCTTTTTCCGGAGGGAGCTGTGGAGAGACACACCGGCAGACAGGTGGCTGCGCCGGGGCTGGGCGCGAGTGGGGGCGGCCAGGTGCAGGTCAAGGGGCTCGCGGGCCGGACGGCCGGCACCCGGGCCTGAGGCGGAGTCTGGGTCCGGGCCAGCCACCCCGGGAGCGGCTGGGATGCGGCTGCCTTCCAGGGCCGCCTTCTGGCCGCCTGGCCGGCCAGGCAGGCGGAGAGCGCCCCCTCTGGCGCGCTGTGGTGGGAGGGGTCGGAGGTAGGTGGGGCCTGCAGCGGTGCCCGGCGGCGGGGGCGGAGGCGGCGGGCGACTAAAGGAGAGGGCGGAGCGGGAGGCAAAAAGCCTACAGCACCCGGTATTCCCAGGCGGTCTCCCATCCAAGTACTAACCAGGCCCGACCCTGCTTAGCTTCCGAGATCAGACGAGATCGGGCGCGTTCAGGGTGGTATGGCCGTAGACGCAGGAGGGGCCCGCGGGGTGCCTCTTGAGGCCCAGCTTCGCTGGCCCTTGCGCCTTACCGCCATGCCGGCGGCCAGCCCTCTCCGGCAGGGCCCTGCCGCCCGCCCAGGCAGGCGACAGGAGGCCTCGGGGACCCGGGGGTGGCGGAGTGGTGGGCGACCTCGCAGCCCAGGGCGGGCGGGACGCTCCAGGCCCGTCGGCGCTTGGCGCCCCGCCGCAGATCCCGCTCGACGCTCACAGGGACGTGGCCCCGGAGGCTTCAGGGCACGGCGGCCGCGGTCCCTTGGGCATCCCCCCCTGCCCGCCCACGCGGAGTTAGGCGCAGCCCGGCCACGGCCGGGCCGGCCCTCCGGCCGGGCAGCAGCTGGCCCGAAGCCACTGGGAGCCACCACTGAGTGGGCACGGCCCCTTAGCCCCAGCAAGGCCACCCTTGCCCCCACGCCGCCCGCCGAGCACAGGACCCCGCCCCTGGTGGCCGGCAGGCCCGGGGAAGCGGCCACGGCCCCCGCCCCGGCTCCCGCCCCCGGCCGAGGCGAAACGGCCGGGGGGGGGGGGCTTTTCCCGGAGGGAGCTGCGGAGAGACACACGGGCAGACAGCTGGCTGCGGCGCGGCTGGGCTCTGGTGGGCGCGGCCAAGTGCAGGTCGAGGGCCTCGCGGGCCGCACGGCCGGCACCCCGGCCTGCGGCGGAGTCTGGGTCCGGGCCAGCCACCACGGGAGCGGCTGGGGTGCGGCTGCCTTCCAGGGCCGCCTTCTGGCCTCCTGGCCGGCCAGGCAGGCGGGGAGCGCCCCCTCTGGCGCGCTGTGGTGGGAGGGGTCGGAGGTAGGTGGGGCCTGCAGCGGTGCCCGGCGGCGGGGGCGGAGGCGGCGGGCGACTAAAGGAGAGGGCGGAGCGGGAGGCAAAAAGCCTACAGCACCCGGTATTCCCAGGCGGTCTCCCATCCAAGTACTAACCAGGCCCGACCCTGCTTAGCTTCCGAGGTCAGACGAGATCGGGCGCGTTCAGGGTGGTATGGCCGTAGACGCAGGAGGGGCCCGCGGGGTGCCTCTTGAGGCCCAGCTTCGCTGGCCCTTGCGCCTTACCGCCATGCCGGCGGCCAGCCCTCTCCGGCAGGGTCCTGCCGCCCGCCCAGGCAGGCGACAGGAGGCCTCGGGGACCCGGGGGTGGCGGAGTGGTGGGCGACCTCGCAGCCCAGGGCGGGCGGGACGCTCCAGGCCCGTCGGCGCTTGGCGCCCCGCCGCAGATCCCGCTCGACGCTCACAGGGACGTGGCCCCGGAGGCTTCAGGGCACGGCGGCCGCGGTCCCTTGGGCAGCCCCCCCTGCCCGCCCACGCGGAGTTAGGCGCAGCCCGGCCGGGCAGCAGCTGGCCCGAAGCCACTGGGAGCCACCACTGAGTGGGCACGGCCCCTTAGCCCCAGCAAGGCCACCCTTGCCCCCACGCCGCCCGCCGAGCACAGGACCCCGCCCCTGGTGGCTGGCAGGCCCGGGGAAGCGGCCACGGCCCCCGCCCCCGCTCCCGCCCCCGGCCGAGGCGAAACGGCCGGGGGGGGGGGCTTTTCCCGGAGGGAGCTGCGGAGAGACACACGGGCAGACAGCTGGCTGCGGCGCGGCTGGGCTCTGGTGGGCGCGGCCAAGTGCAGGTCGAGGGCCTCGCGGGCCGCACGGCCGGCACCCCGGCCTGCGGCGGAGTCTGGGTCCAGGCCAGCCACCCCGGGAGCGGCTGGGATGCGGCTGCCTTCCAGGGCCGCCTTCTGGCCGCCTGGCCGGCCAGGCAGGCGGAGAGCGCCCCCTCTGGCGCGCTCTGGTGGGAGGGGTCGGAGGTAGGTGGGGCCTGCAGCGGTGCCTGGCGGCGAGGGCGGAGGCGGCGGGCGACTAAAGGAGAGGGCGGAGCGGGAGGCAAAAAGCCTACAGCACCCGGTATTCCCAGGCGGTCTCCCATCCAAGTACTAACCAGGCCCGACCCTGCTTAGCTTCCGAGATCAGACGAGATCGGGCGCGTTCAGGGTGGTATGGCCATAGACGCAAGAGGGGCCCGCGGAGTGCCTCTTGAGGCCCAGCTTCGCTGGCGCTTGCGCCTTACCGCCATGCCGGCGGCCAGCCCGCCCCGGCAGGGCCCCGCCGCCCGCCCAGGCAGGGGAAGGGCGACCTCGGGTACCGGGGCGGGGGGGGGTGGCGGAGGGGTTGGCGACCTCCCAGCCCAGGGCGGGCGGGACCCACCAAACCGTTCGGCGCTTGGCGCCCTGCCCCAGATCCCGCACGTCGCTCACAGGGACGTGGCCCCGGAGGCTTCAGGGCCCGGGGCCCGCGGGCCCTTGGGCCTCCCCGCTGCCCGCCCACGCGGCGCTAGGCGCAGCCCAGCCGCAGCCCGGGCCGGCCCTCCTGCCCGACGGCAGTCGGCCCTTAACCCACTGGGAGCCACCATTGAGTCACCACGGCCCCTTAGCCCCAGCAAGGCCACCCTTGCCCCCACGCCACCCGCCGAGCACAGGACCCGGCGCCTTGCGGCCGGCCGGCCCGGAGAACCGGCCCCGGCCCCCGCCCCCGCTCCCGCCCCCCGGCCGTGGCGAAACGGCGGCGGGGGGCGGGGGGGAGCTTTTTCCGGAGGGAGCTGTGGAGAGACACACCGGCAGACAGGTGGCTGCGCCGGGGCTGGGCGCGAGTGGGGGCGGCCAGGTGCAGGTCAAGGGGCTCGCGGGCCGGACGGCCGGCACCCGGGCCTGAGGCGGAGTCTGGGTCCGGGCCAGCCACCCCGGGAGCGGCTGGGATGCGGCTGCCTTCCAGGGCCGCCTTCTGGCCGCCTGGCCGGCCAGGCAGGCGGAGAGCGCCCCCTCTGGCGCGCTGTGGTGGGAGGGGTCGGAGGTAGGTGGGGCCTGCAGCGGTGCCCGGCGGCGGGGGCGGAGGCGGCGGGCGACTAAAGGAGAGGGCGGAGCGGGAGGCAAAAAGCCTACAGCACCCGGTATTCCCAGGCGGTCTCCCATCCAAGTACTAACCAGGCCCGACCCTGCTTAGCTTCCGAGATCAGACGAGATCGGGCGCGTTCAGGGTGGTATGGCCGTAGACGCAGGAGGGGCCCGCGGGGTGCCTCTTGAGGCCCAGCTTCGCTGGCCCTTGCGCCTTACCGCCATGCCGGCGGCCAGCCCTCTCCGGCAGGGCCCTGCCGCCCGCCCAGGCAGGCGACAGGAGGCCTCGGGGACCCGGGGGTGGCGGAGTGGTGGGCGACCTCGCAGCCCAGGGCGGGCGGGACGCTCCAGGCCCGTCGGCGCTTGGCGCCCCGCCGCAGATCCCGCTCGACGCTCACAGGGACGTGGCCCCGGAGGCTTCAGGGCACGGCGGCCGCGGTCCCTTGGGCAGCCCCCCCTGCCCGCCCACGCGGAGTTAGGCGCAGCCCGGCCGCGGCCGGGCCGGCCCTCCGGCCGGGCAGCAGCTGGCCCGAAGCCACTGGGAGCCACCACTGAGTGGGCACGGCCCCTTAGCCCCAGCAAGGCCACCCTTGCCCCCACGCCGCCCGCCGAGCACAGGACCCCGCCCCTGGTGGCTGGCAGGCCCGGGGAAGCGGCCACGGCCCCCGCCCCCGCTCCCGCCCCCGGCCGAGGCGAAACGGCCGGGGGGGGGGCCTTTTCCCGGAGGGAGCTGCGGAGAGACACACGGGCAGACAGCTGGCTGCGGCGCGGCTGGGCTCTGGTGGGCGCGGCCAAGTGCAGGTCGAGGGCCTCGCGGGCCGCACGGCCGGCACCCCGGCCTGCGGCGGAGTCTGGGTCCGGGCCAGCCACCCCGGGAGCGGCTGGGATGCGGCTGCCTTCCAGGGCCGCCTTCTGGCCGCCTGGCCGGCCAGGCAGGCGGAGAGCGCCCCCTCTGGCGCGCTGTGGTGGGAGGGGTCGGAGGTAGGTGGGGCCTGCAGCGGTGCCCGGCGGCGGGGGCGGAGGCGGCGGGCGACTAAAGGAGAGGGCGGAGCGGGAGGCAAAAAGCCTACAGCACCCGGTATTCCCAGGCGGTCTCCCATCCAAGTACTAACCAGGCCCGACCCTGCTTAGCTTCCGAGATCAGACGAGATCGGGCGCGTTCAGGGTGGTATGGCCGTAGACGCAGGAGGGGCCCGCGGGGTGCCTCTTGAGGCCCAGCTTCGCTGGCCCTTGCGCCTTACCGCCATGCCGGCGGCCAGCCCTCTCCGGCAGGGCCCTGCCGCCCGCCCAGGCAGGCGACAGGAGGCCTCGGGGACCCGGGGGTGGCGGAGTGGTGGGCGACCTCGCAGCCCAGGGCGGGCGGGACGCTCCAGGCCCGTCGGCGCTTGGCGCCCCGCCGCAGATCCCGCTCGACGCTCACAGGGACGTGGCCCCGGAGGCTTCAGGGCACGGCGGCCGCGGTCCCTTGGGCAGCCCCCCCTGCCCGCCCACGCGGAGTTAGGCGCAGCCCGGCCGGGCAGCAGCTGGCCCGAAGCCACTGGGAGCCACCACTGAGTGGGCACGGCCCCTTAGCCCCAGCAAGGCCACCCTTGCCCCCACGCCGCCCGCCGAGCACAGGACCCCGCCCCTGGTGGCTGGCAGGCCCGGGGAAGCGGCCACGGCCCCCGCCCCCGCTCCCGCCCCCGGCCGAGGCGAAACGGCCGGGGGGGGGGGCTTTTCCCGGAGGGAGCTGCGGAGAGACACACGGGCAGACAGCTGGCTGCGGCGCGGCTGGGCTCTGGTGGGCGCGGCCAAGTGCAGGTCGAGGGCCTCGCGGGCCGCACGGCCGGCACCCCGGCCTGCGGCGGAGTCTGGGTCCGGGCCAGCCACCCCGGGAGCGGCTGGGATGCGGCTGCCTTCCAG
Source organism: Balaenoptera ricei (assembly GCF_028023285.1). Lineage (NCBI taxonomy): Eukaryota > Metazoa > Chordata > Mammalia > Artiodactyla > Balaenopteridae > Balaenoptera > Balaenoptera ricei. The sequence continues at coordinate 93,875,430 of NC_082654.1, forward strand.
GGCCGCCTTCTGGCCGCCTGGCCGGCCAGGCAGGCGGAGAGCGCCCCCTCTGGCGCGCTGTGGTGGGAGGGGTCGGAGGTAGGTGGGGCCTGCAGCGGTGCCCGGCGGCGGGGGCGGAGGCGGCGGGCGACTAAAGGAGAGGGCGGAGCGGGAGGCAAAAAGCCTACAGCACCCGGTATTCCCAGGCGGTCTCCCATCCAAGTACTAACCAGGCCCGACCCTGCTTAGCTTCCGAGATCAGACGAGATCGGGCGCGTTCAGGGTGGTATGGCCATAGACGCAAGAGAGGCCCGCGGAGTGCCTCTTGAGGCCCAGCTTCGCTGGCGCTTGCGCCTTACCGCCATGCCGGCGGCCAGCCCGCCCCGGCAGGGCCCCGCCGCCCGCCCAGGCAGGGGAAGGGCGACCTCGGGTACCGGGGCGGGGGTGGGGGTGGCGGAGGGGTTGGCGACCTCCCAGCCCAGGGCGGGCGGGACCCACCAAACCGTTCGGCGCTTGGCGCCCTGCCCCAGATTCCGCACGTCGCTCACAGGGACGTGGCCCCGGAGGCTTCAGGGCCCGGGGCCCGCGGGCCCTTGGGCCTCCCCGCTGCCCGCCCACGCGGCGCTAGGCGCAGCCCAGCCGCAGCCCGGGCCGGCCCTCCTGCCCGACGGCAGTCGGCCCTTAACCCACTGGGAGCCACCATTGAGTCACCACGGCCCCTTAGCCCCAGCAAGGCCACCCTTGCCCCCACGCCACCCGCCGAGCACAGGACCCGGCGCCTTGCGGCCGGCCGGCCCGGAGAACCGGCCCCGGCCCCCGCCCCCGCTCCCGACCCCCGGCCGTGGCGAAACGGCGGCGGGGGGCGGCGGGGAGCTTTTTCCGGAGGGAGCTGTGGAGAGACACACCGGCAGACAGGTGGCTGCGCCGGGGCTGGGCGCGAGTGGGGGCGGCCAGGTGCAGGTCAAGGGGCTCGCGGGCCGGACGGCCGGCACCCGGGCCTGAGGCGGACTCTGGGTCCGGGCCAGCCACCCCGGGAGCGGCTGGGATGCGGCTGCCTTCCAGGGCCGCCTTCTGGCCGCCTGGCCGGCCAGGCAGGCGGAGAGCGCCCCCTCTGGCGCGCTGTGGTGGGAGGGGTCGGAGGTAGGTGGGGCCTGCAGCGGTGCCCGGCGGCGGGGGCGGAGGCGGCGGGCGACTAAAGGAGAGGGCGGAGCGGGAGGCAAAAAGCCTACAGCACCCGGTATTCCCAGGCGGTCTCCCATCCAAGTACTAACCAGGCCCGACCCTGCTTAGCTTCCGAGATCAGACGAGATCGGGCGCGTTCAGGGTGGTATGGCCGTAGACTCAGGAGGGGCCCGCGGGGTGCCTCTTGAGGCCCAGCTTCGCTGGCCCTTGCGCCTTACCGCCATGCCGGCGGCCAGCCCTCTCCGGCAGGGCCCTGCCGCCCGCCCAGGCAGGCGACAGGAGGCCTCGGGGACCCGGGGGTGGCGGAGTGGTGGGCGACCTCGCAGCCCAGGGCGGGCGGGACGCTCCAGGCCCGTCGGCGCTTGGCGCCCCGCCGCAGATCCCGCTCGACGCTCACAGGGACGTGGCCCCGGAGGCTTCAGGGCACGGCGGCCGCGGTCCCTTGGGCATCCCCCCCTGCCCGCCCACGCGGAGTTAGGCGCAGCCCGGCCACGGCCGGGCCGGCCCTCCGGCCGGGCAGCAGCTGGCCCGAAGCCACTGGGAGCCACCACTGAGTGGGCACGGCCCCTTAGCCCCAGCAAGGCCACCCTTGCCCCCACGCCGCCCGCCGAGCACAGGACCCCGCCCCTGGTGGCCGGCAGGCCCGGGGAAGCGGCCACGGCCCCCGCCCCGGCTCCCGCCCCCAGCCGAGGCGAAACGGCCGGGGGGGGGGGGCTTTTCCCGGAGGGAGCTGCGGAGAGACACACGGGCAGACAGCTGGCTGCGGCGCGGCTGGGCTCTGGTGGGCGCGGCCAAGTGCAGGTCGAGGGTCTCGCGGGCCGCACGGCCGGCACCCCGGCCTGCGGCGGAGTCTGGGTCCGGGCCAGCCACCCCGGGAGCGGCTGGGATGCGGCTGCCTTCCAGGGCCGCCTTCTGGCCGCCTGGCCGGCCAGGCAGGCGGAGAGCGCCCCCTCTGGCGCGCTGTGGTGGGAGGGGTCGGAGGTAGGTGGGGCCTGCAGCGGTGCCCGGCGGCGGGGGCGGAGGCGGCGGGCGACTAAAGGAGAGGGCGGAGCGGGAGGCAAAAAGCCTACAGCACCCGGTATTCCCAGGCGGTCTCCCATTCAAGTACTAACCAGGCCCGACCCTGCTTAGCTTCCGAGATCAGACGAGATCGGGCGCGTTCAGGGTGGTATGGCCGTAGACGCAAGAGGGGCCCGCGGAGTGCCTCTTGAGGCCCAGCTTCGCTGGCGCTTGCGCCTTACCGCCATGCCGGCGGCCAGCCCTCTCCGGCAGGGCCCTGCCGCCCGCCCAGGCAGGCGACAGGAGGCCTCGGGGACCCGGGGGTGGCGGAGTGGTGGGCGACCTCGCAGCCCAGGGCGGGCGGGATGCTCCAGGCCCGACGGCGCTTGGCGCCCCGCCGCAGATCCCGCTCGACGCTCACAGGGACGTGGCCCCGGAGGCTTCAGGGCACGGCGGCCGCGGTCCCTTGGGCATCACCCCCTGCCCGCCCACGCGGAGTTAGGCGCAGCCCGGCCACGGCCGGGCCGGCCCTCCGGCCGGGCAGCAGCTGGCCCGAAGCCACTGGGAGCCACCACTGAGTGGGCACGGCCCCTTAGCCCCAGCAAGGCCACCCTTGCCCCCACGCCGCCCGCCGAGCACAGGACCCCGCCCCTGGTGGCCGGCAGGCCCGGGGAAGCGGCCACGGCCCCCGCCCCCGCTCCCGCCCCCGGCCGAGGCGAAACGGCCGGGGGGGGGGACTTTTCCCGGAGGGAGCTGCGGAGAGACACACGGGCAGACAGCTGGCTGCGGCGCGGCTGGGCTCTGGTGGGCGCGGCCAAGTGCAGGTCGAGGGCCTCGCGGGCCGCACGGCCGGCACCCCGGCCTGCGGCGGAGTCTGGGTCCGGGCCAGCCACCACGGGAGCGGCTGGGGTGCGGCTGCCTTCCAGGGCCGCCTTCTGGCCTCCTGGCCGGCCAGGCAGGCGGGGAGCGCCCCCTCTGGCGCGCTGTGGTGGGAGGGGTCGGAGGTAGGTGGGGCCTGCAGCGGTGCCCGGCGGCGGGGGCGGAGGCGGCGGGCGACTAAAGGAGAGGGCGGAGCGGGAGGCAAAAAGCCTACAGCACCCGGTATTCCCAGGCGGTCTCCCATCCAAGTACTAACCAGGCCCGACCCTGCTTAGCTTCCGAGATCAGACGAGATCGGGCGCGTTCAGGGTGGTATGGCCGTAGACGCAGGAGGGGCCCGCGGGGTGCCTCTTGAGGCCCAGCTTCGCTGGCCCTTGCGCCTTACCGCCATGCCGGCGGCCAGCCCTCTCCGGCAGGGTCCTGCCGCCCGCCCAGGCAGGCGACAGGAGGCCTCGGGGACCCGGGGGTGGCGGAGTGGTGGGCGACCTCGCAGCCCAGGGCGGGCGGGACGCTCCAGGCCCGTCGGCGCTTGGCGCCCCGCCGCAGATCCCGCTCGACGCTCACAGGGACGTGGCCCCGGAGGCTTCAGGGCACGGCGGCCGCGGTCCCTTGGGCAGCCCCCCCTGCCCGCCCACGCGGAGTTAGGCGCAGCCCGGCCGGGCAGCAGCTGGCCCGAAGCCACTGGGAGCCACCACTGAGTGGGCACGGCCCCTTAGCCCCAGCAAGGCCACCCTTGCCCCCACGCCGCCCGCCGAGCACAGGACCCCGCCCCTGGTGGCTGGCAGGCCCGGGGAAGCGGCCACGGCCCCCGCCCCCGCTCCCGCCCCCGGCCGAGGCGAAACGGCCGGGGGGGGGGCCTTTTCCCGGAGGGAGCTGCGGAGAGACACACGGGCAGACAGCTGGCTGCGGCGCGGCTGGGCTCTGGTGGGCGCGGCCAAGTGCAGGTCGAGGGCCTCGCGGGCCGCACGGCCGGCACCCCGGCCTGCGGCGGAGTCTGGGTCCGGGCCAGCCACCCCGGGAGCGGCTGGGATGCGGCTGCCTTCCAGGGCCGCCTTCTGGCCGCCTGGCCGGCCAGGCAGGCGGAGAGCGCCCCCTCTGGCGCGCTGTGGTGGGAGGGGTCGGAGGTAGGTGGGGCCTGCAGCGGTGCCTGGCGGCGAGGGCGGAGGCGGCGGGCGACTAAAGGAGAGGGCGGAGCGGGAGGCAAAAAGCCTACAGCACCCGGTATTCCCAGGCGGTCTCCCATCCAAGTACTAACCAGGCCCGACCCTGCTTAGCTTCCGAGATCAGACGAGATCGGGCGCGTTCAGGGTGGTATGGCCATAGACGCAAGAGGGGCCCGCGGAGTGCCTCTTGAGGCCCAGCTTCGCTGGCGCTTGCGCCTTACCGCCATGCCGGCGGCCAGCCCGCCCCGGCAGGGCCCCGCCGCCCGCCCAGGCAGGGGAAGGGCGACCTCGGGTACCGGGGCGGGGGGGGGTGGCGGAGGGGTTGGCGACCTCCCAGCCCAGGGCGGGCGGGACCCACCAAACCGTTCGGCGCTTGGCGCCCTGCCCCAGATCCCGCACGTCGCTCACAGGGACGTGGCCCCGGAGGCTTCAGGGCCCGGGGC
>NC_082654.1:93885074-93890074 GCF_028023285.1 Balaenoptera ricei
CCTGCCCCAGATCCCGCACGTCGCTCACAGGGACGTGGCCCCGGAGGCTTCAGGGCCCGGGGCCCGCGGGCCCTTGGGCCTCCCCGCTGCCCGCCCACGCGGCGCTAGGCGCAGCCCTGCCGCAGCCCGGGCCGGCCCTCCTGCCCGACGGCAGTCGGCCCTTAACCCACTGGGAGCCACCATTGAGTCACCACGGCCCCTTAGCCCCAGCAAGGCCACCCTTGCCCCCACGCCACCCGCCGAGCACAGGACCCGGCGCCTTGCGGCCGGCCGGCCTGGAGAACCGGCCCCGGCCCCCGCCCCCGCTCCCGCCCCCCGGCCGTGGCGAAACGGCGGCGGGGGGCGGGGGGGAGCTTTTTCCGGAGGGAGCTGTGGAGAGACACACCGGCAGACAGGTGGCTGCGCCGGGGCTGGGCGCGAGTGGGGGCGGCCAGGTGCAGGTCAAGGGGCTCGCGGGCCGGACGGCCGGCACCCGGGCCTGAGGCGGAGTCTGGGTCCGGGCCAGCCACCCCGGGAGCGGCTGGGATGCGGCTGCCTTCCAGGGCCGCCTTCTGGCCGCCTGGCCGGCCAGGCAGGCAGAGAGCGCCCCCTCTGGTGCGCTGTGGTGGGAGGGGTCGGAGGTAGGTGGGGCCTGCAGCGGTGCCCAGCGGCGGGGGCGGAGGCGGCGGGCGACTAAAGGAGAGGGCGGAGCGGGAGGCAAAAAGCCTACAGCACCCGGTATTCCCAGGCGGTCTCCCATCCAAGTACTAACCAGGCCCGACCCTGCTTAGCTTCCGAGATCAGACGAGATCGGGCGCGTTCAGGGTGGTATGGCCATAGACGCAAGAGAGGCCCGCGGAGTGCCTCTTGAGGCCCAGCTTCGCTGGCGCTTGCGCCTTACCGCCATGCCGGCGGCCAGCCCGCCCCGGCAGGGCCCCGCCGCCCGCCCAGGCAGGGGAAGGGCGACCTCGGGTACCGGGGCGGGGGTGGGGGTGGCGGAGGGGTTGGCGACCTCCCAGCCCAGGGCGGGCGGGACCCACCAAACCGTTCGGCGCTTGGCGCCCTGCCCCAGATCCCGCACGTCGCTCACAGGGACGTGGCCCCGGAGGCTTCAGGGCCCGGGGCCCGCGGGCCCTTGGGCCTCCCCGCTGCCCGCCCACGCGGCGCTAGGCGCAGCCCAGCCGCAGCCCGGGCCGGCCCTCCTGCCCGACGGCAGTCGGCCCTTAACCCACTGGGAGCCACCATTGAGTCACCACGGCCCCTTAGCCCCAGCAAGGCCACCCTTGCCCCCACGCCACCCGCCGAGCACAGGACCCGGCGCCTTGCGGCCGGCCGGCCCGGAGAACCGGCCCCGGCCCCCGCCCCCGCTCCCGCCCCCCGGCCGTGGCGAAACGGCGGCGGGGGGAGGGGGGGAGCTTTTTCCGGAGGGAGCTGTGGAGAGACACACCGGCAGACAGGTGGCTGCGCCGGGGCTGGGCGCGAGTGGGGGCGGCCAGGTGCAGGTCAAGGGGCTCGCGGGCCGGACGGCCGGCACCCGGGCCTGAGGCGGAGTCTGGGTCCGGGCCAGCCACCCCGGGAGCGGCTGGGATGCGGCTGCCTTCCAGGGCCGCCTTCTGGCCGCCTGGCCGGCCAGGCAGGCGGAGAGCGCCCCCTCTGGCGCGCTGTGGTGGGAGGGGTCGGAGGTAGGTGGGGCCTGCAGCGGTGCCCGGCGGCGGGGGCGGAGGCGGCGGGCGACTAAAGGAGAGGGCGGAGCGGGAGGCAAAAAGCCTACAGCACCCGGTATTCCCAGGCGGTCTCCCATCCAAGTACTAACCAGGCCCGACCCTGCTTAGCTTCCGAGATCAGACGAGATCGGGCGCGTTCAGGGTGGTATGGCCGTAGACGCAGGAGGGGCCCGCGGGGTGCCTCTTGAGGCCCAGCTTCGCTGGCCCTTGCGCCTTACCGCCATGCCGGCGGCCAGCCCTCTCCGGCAGGGCCCTGCCGCCCGCCCAGGCAGGCGACAGGAGGCCTCGGGGACCCGGGGGTGGCGGAGTGGTGGGCGACCTCGCAGCCCAGGGCGGGCGGGACGCTCCAGGCCCGTCGGCGCTTGGCGCCCCGCCGCAGATCCCGCTCGACGCTCACAGGGACGTGGCCCCGGAGGCTTCAGGGCACGGCGGCCGCGGTCCCTTGGGCATCCCCCCCTGCCCGCCCACGCGGAGTTAGGCGCAGCCCGGCCGGGCAGCAGCTGGCCCGAAGCCACTGGGAGCCACCACTGAGTGGGCACGGCCCCTTAGCCCCAGCAAGGCCACCCTTGCCCCCACGCCGCCCGCCGAGCACAGGACCCCGCCCCTGGTGGCCGGCAGGCCCGGGGAAGCGGCCACGGCCCCCGCCCCGGCTCCCGCCCCCGGCCGAGGCGAAACGGTCGGGGGGGGGGGGCTTTTCCCGGAGGGAGCTGCGGAGAGACACACGGGCAGACAGCTGGCTGCGGCGCGGCTGGGCTCTGGTGGGCGCGGCCAAGTGCAGGTCGAGGGCCTCGCGGGCCGCACGGCCGGCACCCCGGCCTGCGGCGGAGTCTGGGTCCGGGCCAGCCACCACGGGAGCGGCTGGGGTGCGGCTGCCTTCCAGGGCCGCCTTCTGGCCTCCTGGCCGGCCAGGCAGGCGGGGAGCGCCCCCTCTGGCGCGCTGTGGTGGGAGGGGTCGGAGGTAGGTGGGGCCTGCAGCGGTGCCCGGCGGCGGGGGCGGAGGCGGCGGGCGACTAAAGGAGAGGGCGGAGCGGGAGGCAAAAAGCCTACAGCACCCGGTATTCCCAGGCGGTCTCCCATCCAAGTACTAACCAGGCCCGACCCTGCTTAGCTTCCGAGATCAGACGAGATCGGGCGCGTTCAGGGTGGTATGGCCGTAGACGCAGGAGGGGCCCGCGGGGTGCCTCTTGAGGCCCAGCTTCGCTGGCCCTTGCGCCTTACCGCCATGCCGGCGGCCAGCCCTCTCCGGCAGGGCCCTGCCGCCCGCCCAGGCAGGCGACAGGAGGCCTCGGGGACCCGGGGGTGGCGGAGTGGTGGGCGACCTCGCAGCCCAGGGCGGGCGGGACGCTCCAGGCCCGTCGGCGCTTGGCGCCCCGCCGCAGATCCCGCTCGACGCTCACAGGGACGTGGCCCCGGAGGCTTCAGGGCACGGCGGCCGCGGTCCCTTGGGCATCCCCCCCTGCCCGCCCACGCGGAGTTAGGCGCAGCCCGGCCGGGCAGCAGCTGGCCCGAAGCCACTGGGAGCCACCACTGAGTGGGCACGGCCCCTTAGCCCCAGCAAGGCCACCCTTGCCCCCACGCCGCCCGCCGAGCACAGGACCCCGCCCCTGGTGGCTGGCAGGCCCGGGGAAGCGGCCACGGCCCCCGCCCCCGCTCCCGCCCCCGGCCGAGGCGAAACGGCCGGGGGGGGGGGCTTTTCCCGGAGGGAGCTGCGGAGAGACACACGGGCAGACAGCTGGCTGCGGCGCGGCTGGGCTCTGGTGGGCGCGGCCAAGTGCAGGTCGAGGGCCTCGCGGGCCGCACGGCCGGCACCCCGGCCTGCGGCGGAGTCTGGGTCCGGGCCAGCCACCCCGGGAGCGGCTGGGATGCGGCTGCCTTCCAGGGCCGCCTTCTGGCCGCCTGGCCGGCCAGGCAGGCGGAGAGCGCCCCCTCTGGCGCGCTGTGGTGGGAGGGGTCGGAGGTAGGTGGGGCCTGCAGCGGTGCCCGGCGGCGGGGGCGGAGGCGGCGGGCGACTAAAGGAGAGGGCGGAGCGGGAGGCAAAAAGCCTACAGCACCCGGTATTCCCAGGCGGTCTCCCATCCAAGTACTAACCAGGCCCGACCCTGCTTAGCTTCCGAGATCAGACGAGATCGGGCGCGTTCAGGGTGGTATGGCCATAGACGCAAGAGAGGCCCGCGGAGTGCCTCTTGAGGCCCAGCTTCGCTGGCGCTTGCGCCTTACCGCCATGCCGGCGGCCAGCCCGCCCCGGCAGGGCCCCGCCGCCCGCCCAGGCAGGGGAAGGGCGACCTCGGGTACCGGGGCGGGGGTGGGGGTGGCGGAGGGGTTGGCGACCTCCCAGCCCAGGGCGGGCGGGACCCACCAAACCGTTCGGCGCTTGGCGCCCTGCCCCAGATCCCGCACGTCGCTCACAGGGACGTGGCCCCGGAGGCTTCAGGGCCCGGGGCCCGCGGGCCCTTGGGCCTCCCCGCTGCCCGCCCACGCGGCGCTAGGCGCAGCCCAGCCGCAGCCCGGGCCGGCCCTCCTGCCCGACGGCAGTCGGCCCTTAACCCACTGGGAGCCACCATTGAGTCACCACGGCCCCTTAGCCCCAGCAAGGCCACCCTTGCCCCCACGCCACCCGCCGAGCACAGGACCCGGCGCCTTGCGGCCGGCCGGCCCGGAGAACCGGCCCCGGCCCCCGCCCCCGCTCCCGCCCCCCGGCCGTGGCGAAACGGCGGCGGGGGGAGGGGGGGAGCTTTTTCCGGAGGGAGCTGTGGAGAGACACACCGGCAGACAGGTGGCTGCGCCGGGGCTGGGCGCGAGTGGGGGCGGCCAGGTGCAGGTCAAGGGGCTCGCGGGCCGGACGGCCGGCACCCGGGCCTGAGGCGGAGTCTGGGTCCGGGCCAGCCACCCCGGGAGCGGCTGGGATGCGGCTGCCTTCCAGGGCCGCCTTCTGGCCGCCTGGCCGGCCAGGCAGGCGGAGAGCGCCCCCTCTGGCGCGCTGTGGTGGGAGGGGTCGGAGGTAGGTGGGGCCTGCAGCGGTGCCCGGCGGCGGGGGCGGAGGCGGCGGGCGACTAAAGGAGAGGGCGGAGCGGGAGGCAAAAAGCCTACAGCACCCGGTATTCCCAGGCGGTCTCCCATCCAAGTACTAACCAGGCCCGACCCTGCTTAGCTTCCGAGATCAGACGAGATCGGGCGCGTTCAGGGTGGTATGGCCGTAGACGCAGGAGGGGCCCGCGGGGTGCCTCTTGAGGCCCAGCTTCGCTGGCCCTTGCGCCTTACCGCCATGCCGGCGGCCAGCCCTCTCCGGCAGGGCCCTGC
>NC_082654.1:93895074-93925074 GCF_028023285.1 Balaenoptera ricei
GCTTCGCTGGCGCTTGCGCCTTACCGCCATGCCGGCGGCCAGCCCGCCCCGGCAGGGCCCCGCCGCCCGCCCAGGCAGGGGAAGGGCGACCTCGGGTACCGGGGCGGGGGTGGGGGTGGCGGAGGGGTTGGCGACCTCCCAGCCCAGGGCGGGCGGGACCCACCAAACCGTTCGGCGCTTGGCGCCCTGCCCCAGATCCCGCACGTCGCTCACAGGGACGTGGCCCCGGAGGCTTCAGGGCCCGGGGCCCGCGGGCCCTTGGGCCTCCCCGCTGCCCGCCCACGCGGCGCTAGGCGCAGCCCAGCCGCAGCCCGGGCCGGCCCTCCTGCCCGACGGCAGTCGGCCCTTAACCCACTGGGAGCCACCATTGAGTCACCACGGCCCCTTAGCCCCAGCAAGGCCACCCTTGCCCCCACGCCACCCGCCGAGCACAGGACCCGGCGCCTTGCGGCCGGCCGGCCCGGAGAACCGGCCCCGGCCCCCGCCCCCGCTCCCGCCCCCCGGCCGTGGCGAAACGGCGGCGGGGGGAGGGGGGGAGCTTTTTCCGGAGGGAGCTGTGGAGAGACACACCGGCAGACAGGTGGCTGCGCCGGGGCTGGGCGCGAGTGGGGGCGGCCAGGTGCAGGTCAAGGGGCTCGCGGGCCGGACGGCCGGCACCCGGGCCTGAGGCGGAGTCTGGGTCCGGGCCAGCCACCCCGGGAGCGGCTGGGATGCGGCTGCCTTCCAGGGCCGCCTTCTGGCCGCCTGGCCGGCCAGGCAGGCGGAGAGCGCCCCCTCTGGCGCGCTGTGGTGGGAGGGGTCGGAGGTAGGTGGGGCCTGCAGCGGTGCCCGGCGGCGGGGGCGGAGGCGGCGGGCGACTAAAGGAGAGGGCGGAGCGGGAGGCAAAAAGCCTACAGCACCCGGTATTCCCAGGCGGTCTCCCATCCAAGTACTAACCAGGCCCGACCCTGCTTAGCTTCCGAGATCAGACGAGATCGGGCGCGTTCAGGGTGGTATGGCCGTAGACGCAGGAGGGGCCCGCGGGGTGCCTCTTGAGGCCCAGCTTCGCTGGCCCTTGCGCCTTACCGCCATGCCGGCGGCCAGCCCTCTCCGGCAGGGCCCTGCCGCCCGCCCAGGCAGGCGACAGGAGGCCTCGGGGACCCGGGGGTGGCGGAGTGGTGGGCGACCTCGCAGCCCAGGGCGGGCGGGACGCTCCAGGCCCGTCGGCGCTTGGCGCCCCGCCGCAGATCCCGCTCGACGCTCACAGGGACGTGGCCCCGGAGGCTTCAGGGCACGGCGGCCGCGGTCCCTTGGGCATCCCCCCCTGCCCGCCCACGCGGAGTTAGGCGCAGCCCGGCCGGGCAGCAGCTGGCCCGAAGCCACTGGGAGCCACCACTGAGTGGGCACGGCCCCTTAGCCCCAGCAAGGCCACCCTTGCCCCCACGCCGCCCGCCGAGCACAGGACCCCGCCCCTGGTGGCCGGCAGGCCCGGGGAAGCGGCCACGGCCCCCGCCCCGGCTCCCGCCCCCGGCCGAGGCGAAACGGCCGGGGGGGGGGGGGCTTTTCCCGGAGGGAGCTGCGGAGAGACACACGGGCAGACAGCTGGCTGCGGCGCGGCTGGGCTCTGGTGGGCGCGGCCAAGTGCAGGTCGAGGGCCTCGCGGGCCGCACGGCCGGCACCCCGGCCTGCGGCGGAGTCTGGGTCCGGGCCAGCCACCACGGGAGCGGCTGGGGTGCGGCTGCCTTCCAGGGCCGCCTTCTGGCCTCCTGGCCGGCCAGGCAGGCGGGGAGCGCCCCCTCTGGCGCGCTGTGGTGGGAGGGGTCGGAGGTAGGTGGGGCCTGCAGCGGTGCCCGGCGGCGGGGGCGGAGGCGGCGGGCGACTAAAGGAGAGGGCGGAGCGGGAGGCAAAAAGCCTACAGCACCCGGTATTCCCAGGCGGTCTCCCATCCAAGTACTAACCAGGCCCGACCCTGCTTAGCTTCCGAGATCAGACGAGATCGGGCGCGTTCAGGGTGGTATGGCCGTAGACGCAGGAGGGGCCCGCGGGGTGCCTCTTGAGGCCCAGCTTCGCTGGCCCTTGCGCCTTACCGCCATGCCGGCGGCCAGCCCTCTCCGGCAGGGCCCTGCCGCCCGCCCAGGCAGGCGACAGGAGGCCTCGGGGACCCGGGGGTGGCGGAGTGGTGGGCGACCTCGCAGCCCAGGGCGGGCGGGACGCTCCAGGCCCGTCGGCGCTTGGCGCCCCGCCGCAGATCCCGCTCGACGCTCACAGGGACGTGGCCCCGGAGGCTTCAGGGCACGGCGGCCGCGGTCCCTTGGGCATCCCCCCCTGCCCGCCCACGCGGAGTTAGGCGCAGCCCGGCCGGGCAGCAGCTGGCCCGAAGCCACTGGGAGCCACCACTGAGTGGGCACGGCCCCTTAGCCCCAGCAAGGCCACCCTTGCCCCCACGCCGCCCGCCGAGCACAGGACCCCGCCCCTGGTGGCTGGCAGGCCCGGGGAAGCGGCCACGGCCCCCGCCCCCGCTCCCGCCCCCGGCCGAGGCGAAACGGCCGGGGGGGGGGGCTTTTCCCGGAGGGAGCTGCGGAGAGACACACGGGCAGACAGCTGGCTGCGGCGCGGCTGGGCTCTGGTGGGCGCGGCCAAGTGCAGGTCGAGGGCCTCGCGGGCCGCACGGCCGGCACCCCGGCCTGCGGCGGAGTCTGGGTCCGGGCCAGCCACCCCGGGAGCGGCTGGGATGCGGCTGCCTTCCAGGGCCGCCTTCTGGCCGCCTGGCCGGCCAGGCAGGCGGAGAGCGCCCCCTCTGGCGCGCTGTGGTGGGAGGGGTCGGAGGTAGGTGGGGCCTGCAGCGGTGCCCGGCGGCGGGGGCGGAGGCGGCGGGCGACTAAAGGAGAGGGCGGAGCGGGAGGCAAAAAGCCTACAGCACCCGGTATTCCCAGGCGGTCTCCCATCCAAGTACTAACCAGGCCCGACCCTGCTTAGCTTCCGAGATCAGACGAGATCGGGCGCGTTCAGGGTGGTATGGCCATAGACGCAAGAGAGGCCCGCGGAGTGCCTCTTGAGGCCCAGCTTCGCTGGCGCTTGCGCCTTACCGCCATGCCGGCGGCCAGCCCGCCCCGGCAGGGCCCCGCCGCCCGCCCAGGCAGGGGAAGGGCGACCTCGGGTACCGGGGCGGGGGTGGGGGTGGCGGAGGGGTTGGCGACCTCCCAGCCCAGGGCGGGCGGGACCCACCAAACCGTTCGGCGCTTGGCGCCCTGCCCCAGATCCCGCACGTCGCTCACAGGGACGTGGCCCCGGAGGCTTCAGGGCCCGGGGCCCGCGGGCCCTTGGGCCTCCCCGCTGCCCGCCCACGCGGCGCTAGGCGCAGCCCAGCCGCAGCCCGGGCCGGCCCTCCTGCCCGACGGCAGTCGGCCCTTAACCCACTGGGAGCCACCATTGAGTCACCACGGCCCCTTAGCCCCAGCAAGGCCACCCTTGCCCCCACGCCACCCGCCGAGCACAGGACCCGGCGCCTTGCGGCCGGCCGGCCCGGAGAACCGGCCCCGGCCCCCGCCCCCGCTCCCGCCCCCCGGCCGTGGCGAAACGGCGGCGGGGGGAGGGGGGGAGCTTTTTCCGGAGGGAGCTGTGGAGAGACACACCGGCAGACAGGTGGCTGCGCCGGGGCTGGGCGCGAGTGGGGGCGGCCAGGTGCAGGTCAAGGGGCTCGCGGGCCGGACGGCCGGCACCCGGGCCTGAGGCGGAGTCTGGGTCCGGGCCAGCCACCCCGGGAGCGGCTGGGATGCGGCTGCCTTCCAGGGCCGCCTTCTGGCCGCCTGGCCGGCCAGGCAGGCGGAGAGCGCCCCCTCTGGCGCGCTGTGGTGGGAGGGGTCGGAGGTAGGTGGGGCCTGCAGCGGTGCCCGGCGGCGGGGGCGGAGGCGGCGGGCGACTAAAGGAGAGGGCGGAGCGGGAGGCAAAAAGCCTACAGCACCCGGTATTCCCAGGCGGTCTCCCATCCAAGTACTAACCAGGCCCGACCCTGCTTAGCTTCCGAGATCAGACGAGATCGGGCGCGTTCAGGGTGGTATGGCCGTAGACGCAGGAGGGGCCCGCGGGGTGCCTCTTGAGGCCCAGCTTCGCTGGCCCTTGCGCCTTACCGCCATGCCGGCGGCCAGCCCTCTCCGGCAGGGCCCTGCCGCCCGCCCAGGCAGGCGACAGGAGGCCTCGGGGACCCGGGGGTGGCGGAGTGGTGGGCGACCTCGCAGCCCAGGGCGGGCGGGACGCTCCAGGCCCGTCGGCGCTTGGCGCCCCGCCGCAGATCCCGCTCGACGCTCACAGGGACGTGGCCCCGGAGGCTTCAGGGCACGGCGGCCGCGGTCCCTTGGGCATCCCCCCCTGCCCGCCCACGCGGAGTTAGGCGCAGCCCGGCCACGGCCGGGCCGGCCCTCCGGCCGGGCAGCAGCTGGCCCGAAGCCACTGGGAGCCACCACTGAGTGGGCACGGCCCCTTAGCCCCAGCAAGGCCACCCTTGCCCCCACGCCGCCCGCCGAGCACAGGACCCCGCCCCTGGTGGCCGGCAGGCCCGGGGAAGCGGCCACGGCCCCCGCCCCGGCTCCCGCCCCCGGCCGAGGCGAAACGGCCGGGGGGGGGGGCTTTTCCCGGAGGGAGCTGCGGAGAGACACACGGGCAGACAGCTGGCTGCGGCGCGGCTGGGCTCTGGTGGGCGCGGCCAAGTGCAGGTCGAGGGCCTCGCGGGCCGCACGGCCGGCACCCCGGCCTGCGGCGGAGTCTGGGTCCGGGCCAGCCACCACGGGAGCGGCTGGGGTGCGGCTGCCTTCCAGGGCCGCCTTCTGGCCTCCTGGCCGGCCAGGCAGGCGGGGAGCGCCCCCTCTGGCGCGCTGTGGTGGGAGGGGTCGGAGGTAGGTGGGGCCTGCAGCGGTGCCCGGCGGCGGGGGCGGAGGCGGCGGGCGACTAAAGGAGAGGGCGGAGCGGGAGGCAAAAAGCCTACAGCACCCGGTATTCCCAGGCGGTCTCCCATCCAAGTACTAACCAGGCCCGACCCTGCTTAGCTTCCGAGATCAGACGAGATCGGGCGCGTTCAGGGTGGTATGGCCGTAGACGCAGGAGGGGCCCGCGGGGTGCCTCTTGAGGCCCAGCTTCGCTGGCCCTTGCGCCTTACCGCCATGCCGGCGGCCAGCCCTCTCCGGCAGGGTCCTGCCGCCCGCCCAGGCAGGCGACAGGAGGCCTCGGGGACCCGGGGGTGGCGGAGTGGTGGGCGACCTCGCAGCCCAGGGCGGGCGGGACGCTCCAGGCCCGTCGGCGCTTGGCGCCCCGCCGCAGATCCCGCTCGACGCTCACAGGGACGTGGCCCCGGAGGCTTCAGGGCACGGCGGCCGCGGTCCCTTGGGCAGCCCCCCCTGCCCGCCCACGCGGAGTTAGGCGCAGCCCGGCCGGGCAGCAGCTGGCCCGAAGCCACTGGGAGCCACCACTGAGTGGGCACGGCCCCTTAGCCCCAGCAAGGCCACCCTTGCCCCCACGCCGCCCGCCGAGCACAGGACCCCGCCCCTGGTGGCTGGCAGGCCCGGGGAAGCGGCCACGGCCCCCGCCCCCGCTCCCGCCCCCGGCCGAGGCGAAACGGCCGGGGGGGGGGGCCTTTTCCCGGAGGGAGCTGCGGAGAGACACACGGGCAGACAGCTGGCTGCGGCGCGGCTGGGCTCTGGTGGGCGCGGCCAAGTGCAGGTCGAGGGCCTCGCGGGCCGCACGGCCGGCACCCCGGCCTGCGGCGGAGTCTGGGTCCGGGCCAGCCACCCCGGGAGCGGCTGGGATGCGGCTGCCTTCCAGGGCCGCCTTCTGGCCGCCTGGCCGGCCAGGCAGGCGGAGAGCGCCCCCTCTGGCGCGCTGTGGTGGGAGGGGTCGGAGGTAGGTGGGGCCTGCAGCGGTGCCTGGCGGCGAGGGCGGAGGCGGCGGGCGACTAAAGGAGAGGGCGGAGCGGGAGGCAAAAAGCCTACAGCACCCGGTATTCCCAGGCGGTCTCCCATCCAAGTACTAACCAGGCCCGACCCTGCTTAGCTTCCGAGATCAGACGAGATCGGGCGCGTTCAGGGTGGTATGGCCATAGACGCAAGAGGGGCCCGCGGAGTGCCTCTTGAGGCCCAGCTTCGCTGGCGCTTGCGCCTTACCGCCATGCCGGCGGCCAGCCCGCCCCGGCAGGGCCCCGCCGCCCGCCCAGGCAGGGGAAGGGCGACCTCGGGTACCGGGGCGGGGGGGGGTGGCGGAGGGGTTGGCGACCTCCCAGCCCAGGGCGGGCGGGACCCACCAAACCGTTCGGCGCTTGGCGCCCTGCCCCAGATCCCGCACGTCGCTCACAGGGACGTGGCCCCGGAGGCTTCAGGGCCCGGGGCCCGCGGGCCCTTGGGCCTCCCCGCTGCCCGCCCACGCGGCGCTAGGCGCAGCCCAGCCGCAGCCCGGGCCGGCCCTCCTGCCCGACGGCAGTCGGCCCTTAACCCACTGGGAGCCACCATTGAGTCACCACGGCCCCTTAGCCCCAGCAAGGCCACCCTTGCCCCCACGCCACCCGCCGAGCACAGGACCCGGCGCCTTGCGGCCGGCCGGCCCGGAGAACCGGCCCCGGCCCCCGCCCCCGCTCCCGCCCCCCGGCCGTGGCGAAACGGCGGCGGGGGGCGGGGGGGAGCTTTTTCCGGAGGGAGCTGTGGAGAGACACACCGGCAGACAGGTGGCTGCGCCGGGGCTGGGCGCGAGTGGGGGCGGCCAGGTGCAGGTCAAGGGGCTCGCGGGCCGGACGGCCGGCACCCGGGCCTGAGGCGGAGTCTGGGTCCGGGCCAGCCACCCCGGGATCGGCTGGGATGCGGCTGCCTTCCAGGGCCGCCTTCTGGCCGCCTGGCCGGCCAGGCAGGCGGAGAGCGCCCCCTCTGGCGCGCTGTGGTGGGAGGGGTCGGAGGTAGGTGGGGCCTGCAGCGGTGCCCGGCGGCGGGGGCGGAGGCGGCGGGCGACTAAAGGAGAGGGCGGAGCGGGAGGCAAAAAGCCTACAGCACCCGGTATTCCCAGGCGGTCTCCCATCCAAGTACTAACCAGGCCCGACCCTGCTTAGCTTCCGAGATCAGACGAGATCGGGCGCGTTCAGGGTGGTATGGCCGTAGACGCAGGAGGGGCCCGCGGGGTGCCTCTTGAGGCCCAGCTTCGCTGGCCCTTGCGCCTTACCGCCATGCCGGCGGCCAGCCCTCTCCGGCAGGGTCCTGCCGCCCGCCCAGGCAGGCGACAGGAGGCCTCGGGGACCCGGGGGTGGCGGAGTGGTGGGCGACCTCGCAGCCCAGGGCGGGCGGGACGCTCCAGGCCCGTCGGCGCTTGGCGCCCCGCCGCAGATCCCGCTCGACGCTCACAGGGACGTGGCCCCGGAGGCTTCAGGGCACGGCGGCCGCGGTCCCTTGGGCATCCCCCCCTGCCCGCCCACGCGGAGTTAGGCGCAGCCCGGCCGGGCAGCAGCTGGCCCGAAGCCACTGGGAGCCACCACTGAGTGGGCACGGCCCCTTAGCCCCAGCAAGGCCACCCTTGCCCCCACGCCGCCCGCCGAGCACAGGACCCCGCCCCTGGTGGCTGGCAGGCCCGGGGAAGCGGCCACGGCCCCCGCCCCCGCTCCCGCCCCCGGCCGAGGCGAAACGGCCGGGGGGGGGGGCTTTTCCCGGAGGGAGCTGCGGAGAGACACACGGGCAGACAGCTGGCTGCGGCGCGGCTGGGCTCTGGTGGGCGCGGCCAAGTGCAGGTCGAGGGCCTCGCGGGCCGCACGGCCGGCACCCCGGCCTGCGGCGGAGTCTGGGTCCGGGCCAGCCACCCCGGGAGCGGCTGGGATGCGGCTGCCTTCCAGGGCCGCCTTCTGGCCGCCTGGCCGGCCAGGCAGGCGGAGAGCGCCCCCTCTGGCGCGCTGTGGTGGGAGGGGTCGGAGGTAGGTGGGGCCTGCAGCGGTGCCCGGCGGCGGGGGCGGAGGCGGCGGGCGACTAAAGGAGAGGGCGGAGCGGGAGGCAAAAAGCCTACAGCACCCGGTATTCCCAGGCGGTCTCCCGTCCAAGTACTAACCAGGCCCGACCCTGCTTAGCTTCCGAGATCAGACGAGATCGGGCGCGTTCAGGGTGGTATGGCCATAGACGCAAGAGGGGCCCGCGGAGTGCCTCTTGAGGCCCAGCTTCGCTGGCGCTTGCGCCTTACCGCCATGCCGGCGGCCAGCCCGCCCCGGCAGGGCCCCGCCGCCCGCCCAGGCAGGGGAAGGGCGACCTCGGGTACCGGGGCGGGGGGGGGGGGTGGCGGAGGGGTTGGCGACCTCCCAGCCCAGGGCGGGCGGGACCCACCAAACCGTTCGGCGCTTGGCGCCCTGCCCCAGATCCCGCACGTCGCTCACAGGGACGTGGCCCCGGAGGCTTCAGGGCCCGGGGCCCGCGGGCCCTTGGGCCTCCCCGCTGCCCGCCCACGCGGCGCTAGGCGCAGCCCTGCCGCAGCCCGGGCCGGCCCTCCTGCCCGACGGCAGTCGGCCCTTAACCCACTGGGAGCCACCATTGAGTCACCACGGCCCCTTAGCCCCAGCAAGGCCACCCTTGCCCCCACGCCACCCGCCGAGCACAGGACCCGGCGCCTTGCGGCCGGCCGGCCTGGAGAACCGGCCCCGGCCCCCGCCCCCGCTCCCGCCCCCCGGCCGTGGCGAAACGGCGGCGGGGGGCGGGGGGGAGCTTTTTCCGGAGGGAGCTGTGGAGAGACACACCGGCAGACAGGTGGCTGCGCCGGGGCTGGGCGCGAGTGGGGGCGGCCAGGTGCAGGTCAAGGGGCTCGCGGGCCGGACGGCCGGCACCCGGGCCTGAGGCGGAGTCTGGGTCCGGGCCAGCCACCCCGGGAGCGGCTGGGATGCGGCTGCCTTCCAGGGCCGCCTTCTGGCCGCCTGGCCGGCCAGGCAGGCGGAGAGCGCCCCCTCTGGTGCGCTGTGGTGGGAGGGGTCGGAGGTAGGTGGGGCCTGCAGCGGTGCCCAGCGGCGGGGGCGGAGGCGGCGGGCGACTAAAGGAGAGGGCGGAGCGGGAGGCAAAAAGCCTACAGCACCCGGTATTCCCAGGCGGTCTCCCATCCAAGTACTAACCAGGCCCGACCCTGCTTAGCTTCCGAGATCAGACGAGATCGGGCGCGTTCAGGGTGGTATGGCCATAGACGCAAGAGAGGCCCGCGGAGTGCCTCTTGAGGCCCAGCTTCGCTGGCGCTTGCGCCTTACCGCCATGCCGGCGGCCAGCCCGCCCCGGCAGGGCCCCGCCGCCCGCCCAGGCAGGGGAAGGGCGACCTCGGGTACCGGGGCGGGGGTGGGGGTGGCGGAGGGGTTGGCGACCTCCCAGCCCAGGGCGGGCGGGACCCACCAAACCGTTCGGCGCTTGGCGCCCTGCCCCAGATCCCGCACGTCGCTCACAGGGACGTGGCCCCGGAGGCTTCAGGGCCCGGGGCCCGCGGGCCCTTGGGCCTCCCCGCTGCCCGCCCACGCGGCGCTAGGCGCAGCCCAGCCGCAGCCCGGGCCGGCCCTCCTGCCCGACGGCAGTCGGCCCTTAACCCACTGGGAGCCACCATTGAGTCACCACGGCCCCTTAGCCCCAGCAAGGCCACCCTTGCCCCCACGCCACCCGCCGAGCACAGGACCCGGCGCCTTGCGGCCGGCCGGCCCGGAGAACCGGCCCCGGCCCCCGCCCCCGCTCCCGCCCCCCGGCCGTGGCGAAACGGCGGCGGGGGGAGGGGGGGAGCTTTTTCCGGAGGGAGCTGTGGAGAGACACACCGGCAGACAGGTGGCTGCGCCGGGGCTGGGCGCGAGTGGGGGCGGCCAGGTGCAGGTCAAGGGGCTCGCGGGCCGGACGGCCGGCACCCGGGCCTGAGGCGGAGTCTGGGTCCGGGCCAGCCACCCCGGGAGCGGCTGGGATGCGGCTGCCTTCCAGGGCCGCCTTCTGGCCGCCTGGCCGGCCAGGCAGGCGGAGAGCGCCCCCTCTGGCGCGCTGTGGTGGGAGGGGTCGGAGGTAGGTGGGGCCTGCAGCGGTGCCCGGCGGCGGGGGCGGAGGCGGCGGGCGACTAAAGGAGAGGGCGGAGCGGGAGGCAAAAAGCCTACAGCACCCGGTATTCCCAGGCGGTCTCCCATCCAAGTACTAACCAGGCCCGACCCTGCTTAGCTTCCGAGATCAGACGAGATCGGGCGCGTTCAGGGTGGTATGGCCGTAGACGCAGGAGGGGCCCGCGGGGTGCCTCTTGAGGCCCAGCTTCGCTGGCCCTTGCGCCTTACCGCCATGCCGGCGGCCAGCCCTCTCCGGCAGGGCCCTGCCGCCCGCCCAGGCAGGCGACAGGAGGCCTCGGGGACCCGGGGGTGGCGGAGTGGTGGGCGACCTCGCAGCCCAGGGCGGGCGGGACGCTCCAGGCCCGTCGGCGCTTGGCGCCCCGCCGCAGATCCCGCTCGACGCTCACAGGGACGTGGCCCCGGAGGCTTCAGGGCACGGCGGCCGCGGTCCCTTGGGCATCCCCCCCTGCCCGCCCACGCGGAGTTAGGCGCAGCCCGGCCGGGCAGCAGCTGGCCCGAAGCCACTGGGAGCCACCACTGAGTGGGCACGGCCCCTTAGCCCCAGCAAGGCCACCCTTGCCCCCACGCCGCCCGCCGAGCACAGGACCCCGCCCCTGGTGGCCGGCAGGCCCGGGGAAGCGGCCACGGCCCCCGCCCCGGCTCCCGCCCCCGGCCGAGGCGAAACGGCCGGGGGGGGGGGGGCTTTTCCCGGAGGGAGCTGCGGAGAGACACACGGGCAGACAGCTGGCTGCGGCGCGGCTGGGCTCTGGTGGGCGCGGCCAAGTGCAGGTCGAGGGCCTCGCGGGCCGCACGGCCGGCACCCCGGCCTGCGGCGGAGTCTGGGTCCGGGCCAGCCACCACGGGAGCGGCTGGGGTGCGGCTGCCTTCCAGGGCCGCCTTCTGGCCTCCTGGCCGGCCAGGCAGGCGGGGAGCGCCCCCTCTGGCGCGCTGTGGTGGGAGGGGTCGGAGGTAGGTGGGGCCTGCAGCGGTGCCCGGCGGCGGGGGCGGAGGCGGCGGGCGACTAAAGGAGAGGGCGGAGCGGGAGGCAAAAAGCCTACAGCACCCGGTATTCCCAGGCGGTCTCCCATCCAAGTACTAACCAGGCCCGACCCTGCTTAGCTTCCGAGATCAGACGAGATCGGGCGCGTTCAGGGTGGTATGGCCGTAGACGCAGGAGGGGCCCGCGGGGTGCCTCTTGAGGCCCAGCTTCGCTGGCCCTTGCGCCTTACCGCCATGCCGGCGGCCAGCCCTCTCCGGCAGGGCCCTGCCGCCCGCCCAGGCAGGCGACAGGAGGCCTCGGGGACCCGGGGGTGGCGGAGTGGTGGGCGACCTCGCAGCCCAGGGCGGGCGGGACGCTCCAGGCCCGTCGGCGCTTGGCGCCCCGCCGCAGATCCCGCTCGACGCTCACAGGGACGTGGCCCCGGAGGCTTCAGGGCACGGCGGCCGCGGTCCCTTGGGCATCCCCCCCTGCCCGCCCACGCGGAGTTAGGCGCAGCCCGGCCGGGCAGCAGCTGGCCCGAAGCCACTGGGAGCCACCACTGAGTGGGCACGGCCCCTTAGCCCCAGCAAGGCCACCCTTGCCCCCACGCCGCCCGCCGAGCACAGGACCCCGCCCCTGGTGGCTGGCAGGCCCGGGGAAGCGGCCACGGCCCCCGCCCCCGCTCCCGCCCCCGGCCGAGGCGAAACGGCCGGGGGGGGGGGCTTTTCCCGGAGGGAGCTGCGGAGAGACACACGGGCAGACAGCTGGCTGCGGCGCGGCTGGGCTCTGGTGGGCGCGGCCAAGTGCAGGTCGAGGGCCTCGCGGGCCGCACGGCCGGCACCCCGGCCTGCGGCGGAGTCTGGGTCCGGGCCAGCCACCCCGGGAGCGGCTGGGATGCGGCTGCCTTCCAGGGCCGCCTTCTGGCCGCCTGGCCGGCCAGGCAGGCGGAGAGCGCCCCCTCTGGCGCGCTGTGGTGGGAGGGGTCGGAGGTAGGTGGGGCCTGCAGCGGTGCCCGGCGGCGGGGGCGGAGGCGGCGGGCGACTAAAGGAGAGGGCGGAGCGGGAGGCAAAAAGCCTACAGCACCCGGTATTCCCAGGCGGTCTCCCATCCAAGTACTAACCAGGCCCGACCCTGCTTAGCTTCCGAGATCAGACGAGATCGGGCGCGTTCAGGGTGGTATGGCCATAGACGCAAGAGAGGCCCGCGGAGTGCCTCTTGAGGCCCAGCTTCGCTGGCGCTTGCGCCTTACCGCCATGCCGGCGGCCAGCCCGCCCCGGCAGGGCCCCGCCGCCCGCCCAGGCAGGGGAAGGGCGACCTCGGGTACCGGGGCGGGGGTGGGGGTGGCGGAGGGGTTGGCGACCTCCCAGCCCAGGGCGGGCGGGACCCACCAAACCGTTCGGCGCTTGGCGCCCTGCCCCAGATCCCGCACGTCGCTCACAGGGACGTGGCCCCGGAGGCTTCAGGGCCCGGGGCCCGCGGGCCCTTGGGCCTCCCCGCTGCCCGCCCACGCGGCGCTAGGCGCAGCCCAGCCGCAGCCCGGGCCGGCCCTCCTGCCCGACGGCAGTCGGCCCTTAACCCACTGGGAGCCACCATTGAGTCACCACGGCCCCTTAGCCCCAGCAAGGCCACCCTTGCCCCCACGCCACCCGCCGAGCACAGGACCCGGCGCCTTGCGGCCGGCCGGCCCGGAGAACCGGCCCCGGCCCCCGCCCCCGCTCCCGCCCCCCGGCCGTGGCGAAACGGCGGCGGGGGGAGGGGGGGAGCTTTTTCCGGAGGGAGCTGTGGAGAGACACACCGGCAGACAGGTGGCTGCGCCGGGGCTGGGCGCGAGTGGGGGCGGCCAGGTGCAGGTCAAGGGGCTCGCGGGCCGGACGGCCGGCACCCGGGCCTGAGGCGGAGTCTGGGTCCGGGCCAGCCACCCCGGGAGCGGCTGGGATGCGGCTGCCTTCCAGGGCCGCCTTCTGGCCGCCTGGCCGGCCAGGCAGGCGGAGAGCGCCCCCTCTGGCGCGCTGTGGTGGGAGGGGTCGGAGGTAGGTGGGGCCTGCAGCGGTGCCCGGCGGCGGGGGCGGAGGCGGCGGGCGACTAAAGGAGAGGGCGGAGCGGGAGGCAAAAAGCCTACAGCACCCGGTATTCCCAGGCGGTCTCCCATCCAAGTACTAACCAGGCCCGACCCTGCTTAGCTTCCGAGATCAGACGAGATCGGGCGCGTTCAGGGTGGTATGGCCGTAGACGCAGGAGGGGCCCGCGGGGTGCCTCTTGAGGCCCAGCTTCGCTGGCCCTTGCGCCTTACCGCCATGCCGGCGGCCAGCCCTCTCCGGCAGGGCCCTGCCGCCCGCCCAGGCAGGCGACAGGAGGCCTCGGGGACCCGGGGGTGGCGGAGTGGTGGGCGACCTCGCAGCCCAGGGCGGGCGGGACGCTCCAGGCCCGTCGGCGCTTGGCGCCCCGCCGCAGATCCCGCTCGACGCTCACAGGGACGTGGCCCCGGAGGCTTCAGGGCACGGCGGCCGCGGTCCCTTGGGCATCCCCCCCTGCCCGCCCACGCGGAGTTAGGCGCAGCCCGGCCACGGCCGGGCCGGCCCTCCGGCCGGGCAGCAGCTGGCCCGAAGCCACTGGGAGCCACCACTGAGTGGGCACGGCCCCTTAGCCCCAGCAAGGCCACCCTTGCCCCCACGCCGCCCGCCGAGCACAGGACCCCGCCCCTGGTGGCCGGCAGGCCCGGGGAAGCGGCCACGGCCCCCGCCCCGGCTCCCGCCCCCGGCCGAGGCGAAACGGCCGGGGGGGGGGGGCTTTTCCCGGAGGGAGCTGCGGAGAGACACACGGGCAGACAGCTGGCTGCGGCGCGGCTGGGCTCTGGTGGGCGCGGCCAAGTGCAGGTCGAGGGCCTCGCGGGCCGCACGGCCGGCACCCCGGCCTGCGGCGGAGTCTGGGTCCGGGCCAGCCACCACGGGAGCGGCTGGGGTGCGGCTGCCTTCCAGGGCCGCCTTCTGGCCTCCTGGCCGGCCAGGCAGGCGGGGAGCGCCCCCTCTGGCGCGCTGTGGTGGGAGGGGTCGGAGGTAGGTGGGGCCTGCAGCGGTGCCCGGCGGCGGGGGCGGAGGCGGCGGGCGACTAAAGGAGAGGGCGGAGCGGGAGGCAAAAAGCCTACAGCACCCGGTATTCCCAGGCGGTCTCCCATCCAAGTACTAACCAGGCCCGACCCTGCTTAGCTTCCGAGATCAGACGAGATCGGGCGCGTTCAGGGTGGTATGGCCGTAGACGCAGGAGGGGCCCGCGGGGTGCCTCTTGAGGCCCAGCTTCGCTGGCCCTTGCGCCTTACCGCCATGCCGGCGGCCAGCCCTCTCCGGCAGGGTCCTGCCGCCCGCCCAGGCAGGCGACAGGAGGCCTCGGGGACCCGGGGGTGGCGGAGTGGTGGGCGACCTCGCAGCCCAGGGCGGGCGGGACGCTCCAGGCCCGTCGGCGCTTGGCGCCCCGCCGCAGATCCCGCTCGACGCTCACAGGGACGTGGCCCCGGAGGCTTCAGGGCACGGCGGCCGCGGTCCCTTGGGCAGCCCCCCCTGCCCGCCCACGCGGAGTTAGGCGCAGCCCGGCCGGGCAGCAGCTGGCCCGAAGCCACTGGGAGCCACCACTGAGTGGGCACGGCCCCTTAGCCCCAGCAAGGCCACCCTTGCCCCCACGCCGCCCGCCGAGCACAGGACCCCGCCCCTGGTGGCTGGCAGGCCCGGGGAAGCGGCCACGGCCCCCGCCCCCGCTCCCGCCCCCGGCCGAGGCGAAACGGCCGGGGGGGGGGGCCTTTTCCCGGAGGGAGCTGCGGAGAGACACACGGGCAGACAGCTGGCTGCGGCGCGGCTGGGCTCTGGTGGGCGCGGCCAAGTGCAGGTCGAGGGCCTCGCGGGCCGCACGGCCGGCACCCCGGCCTGCGGCGGAGTCTGGGTCCGGGCCAGCCACCCCGGGAGCGGCTGGGATGCGGCTGCCTTCCAGGGCCGCCTTCTGGCCGCCTGGCCGGCCAGGCAGGCGGAGAGCGCCCCCTCTGGCGCGCTGTGGTGGGAGGGGTCGGAGGTAGGTGGGGCCTGCAGCGGTGCCTGGCGGCGAGGGCGGAGGCGGCGGGCGACTAAAGGAGAGGGCGGAGCGGGAGGCAAAAAGCCTACAGCACCCGGTATTCCCAGGCGGTCTCCCGTCCAAGTACTAACCAGGCCCGACCCTGCTTAGCTTCCGAGATCAGACGAGATCGGGCGCGTTCAGGGTGGTATGGCCATAGACGCAAGAGGGGCCCGCGGAGTGCCTCTTGAGGCCCAGCTTCGCTGGCGCTTGCGCCTTACCGCCATGCCGGCGGCCAGCCCGCCCCGGCAGGGCCCCGCCGCCCGCCCAGGCAGGGGAAGGGCGACCTCGGGTACCGGGGCGGGGGGGGGGGGTGGCGGAGGGGTTGGCGACCTCCCAGCCCAGGGCGGGCGGGACCCACCAAACCGTTCGGCGCTTGGCGCCCTGCCCCAGATCCCGCACGTCGCTCACAGGGACGTGGCCCCGGAGGCTTCAGGGCCCGGGGCCCGCGGGCCCTTGGGCCTCCCCGCTGCCCGCCCACGCGGCGCTAGGCGCAGCCCTGCCGCAGCCCGGGCCGGCCCTCCTGCCCGACGGCAGTCGGCCCTTAACCCACTGGGAGCCACCATTGAGTCACCACGGCCCCTTAGCCCCAGCAAGGCCACCCTTGCCCCCACGCCACCCGCCGAGCACAGGACCCGGCGCCTTGCGGCCGGCCGGCCCGGAGAACCGGCCCCGGCCCCCGCCCCCGCTCCCGCCCCCCGGCCGTGGCGAAACGGCGGCGGGGGGCGGGGGGGAGCTTTTTCCGGAGGGAGCTGTGGAGAGACACACCGGCAGACAGGTGGCTGCGCCGGGGCTGGGCGCGAGTGGGGGCGGCCAGGTGCAGGTCAAGGGGCTCGCGGGCCGGACGGCCGGCACCCGGGCCTGAGGCGGAGTCTGGGTCCGGGCCAGCCACCCCGGGAGCGGCTGGGATGCGGCTGCCTTCCAGGGCCGCCTTCTGGCCGCCTGGCCGGCCAGGCAGGCGGAGAGCGCCCCCTCTGGCGCGCTGTGGTGGGAGGGGTCGGAGGTAGGTGGGGCCTGCAGCGGTGCCCGGCGGCGGGGGCGGAGGCGGCGGGCGACTAAAGGAGAGGGCGGAGCGGGAGGCAAAAAGCCTACAGCACCCGGTATTCCCAGGCGGTCTCCCATCCAAGTACTAACCAGGCCCGACCCTGCTTAGCTTCCGAGATCAGACGAGATCGGGCGCGTTCAGGGTGGTATGGCCGTAGACGCAGGAGGGGCCCGCGGGGTGCCTCTTGAGGCCCAGCTTCGCTGGCCCTTGCGCCTTACCGCCATGCCGGCGGCCAGCCCTCTCCGGCAGGGCCCTGCCGCCCGCCCAGGCAGGCGACAGGAGGCCTCGGGGACCCGGGGGTGGCGGAGTGGTGGGCGACCTCGCAGCCCAGGGCGGGCGGGACGCTCCAGGCCCGTCGGCGCTTGGCGCCCCGCCGCAGATCCCGCTCGACGCTCACAGGGACGTGGCCCCGGAGGCTTCAGGGCACGGCGGCCGCGGTCCCTTGGGCATCCCCCCCTGCCCGCCCACGCGGAGTTAGGCGCAGCCCGGCCGGGCAGCAGCTGGCCCGAAGCCACTGGGAGCCACCACTGAGTGGGCACGGCCCCTTAGCCCCAGCAAGGCCACCCTTGCCCCCACGCCGCCCGCCGAGCACAGGACCCCGCCCCTGGTGGCCGGCAGGCCCGGGGAAGCGGCCACGGCCCCCGCCCCGGCTCCCGCCCCCGGCCGAGGCGAAACGGCCGGGGGGGGGGGGCTTTTCCCGGAGGGAGCTGCGGAGAGACACACGGGCAGACAGCTGGCTGCGGCGCGGCTGGGCTCTGGTGGGCGCGGCCAAGTGCAGGTCGAGGGCCTCGCGGGCCGCACGGCCGGCACCCCGGCCTGCGGCGGAGTCTGGGTCCGGGCCAGCCACCACGGGAGCGGCTGGGGTGCGGCTGCCTTCCAGGGCCGCCTTCTGGCCTCCTGGCCGGCCAGGCAGGCGGGGAGCGCCCCCTCTGGCGCGCTGTGGTGGGAGGGGTCGGAGGTAGGTGGGGCCTGCAGCGGTGCCCGGCGGCGGGGGCGGAGGCGGCGGGCGACTAAAGGAGAGGGCGGAGCGGGAGGCAAAAAGCCTACAGCACCCGGTATTCCCAGGCGGTCTCCCATCCAAGTACTAACCAGGCCCGACCCTGCTTAGCTTCCGAGATCAGACGAGATCGGGCGCGTTCAGGGTGGTATGGCCGTAGACGCAGGAGGGGCCCGCGGGGTGCCTCTTGAGGCCCAGCTTCGCTGGCCCTTGCGCCTTACCGCCATGCCGGCGGCCAGCCCTCTCCGGCAGGGCCCTGCCGCCCGCCCAGGCAGGCGACAGGAGGCCTCGGGGACCCGGGGGTGGCGGAGTGGTGGGCGACCTCGCAGCCCAGGGCGGGCGGGACGCTCCAGGCCCGTCGGCGCTTGGCGCCCCGCCGCAGATCCCGCTCGACGCTCACAGGGACGTGGCCCCGGAGGCTTCAGGGCACGGCGGCCGCGGTCCCTTGGGCATCCCCCCCTGCCCGCCCACGCGGAGTTAGGCGCAGCCCGGCCGGGCAGCAGCTGGCCCGAAGCCACTGGGAGCCACCACTGAGTGGGCACGGCCCCTTAGCCCCAGCAAGGCCACCCTTGCCCCCACGCCGCCCGCCGAGCACAGGACCCCGCCCCTGGTGGCTGGCAGGCCCGGGGAAGCGGCCACGGCCCCCGCCCCCGCTCCCGCCCCCGGCCGAGGCGAAACGGCCGGGGGGGGGGGCTTTTCCCGGAGGGAGCTGCGGAGAGACACACGGGCAGACAGCTGGCTGCGGCGCGGCTGGGCTCTGGTGGGCGCGGCCAAGTGCAGGTCGAGGGCCTCGCGGGCCGCACGGCCGGCACCCCGGCCTGCGGCGGAGTCTGGGTCCGGGCCAGCCACCCCGGGAGCGGCTGGGATGCGGCTGCCTTCCAGGGCCGCCTTCTGGCCGCCTGGCCGGCCAGGCAGGCGGAGAGCGCCCCCTCTGGCGCGCTGTGGTGGGAGGGGTCGGAGGTAGGTGGGGCCTGCAGCGGTGCCCGGCGGCGGGGGCGGAGGCGGCGGGCGACTAAAGGAGAGGGCGGAGCGGGAGGCAAAAAGCCTACAGCACCCGGTATTCCCAGGCGGTCTCCCATCCAAGTACTAACCAGGCCCGACCCTGCTTAGCTTCCGAGATCAGACGAGATCGGGCGCGTTCAGGGTGGTATGGCCATAGACGCAAGAGAGGCCCGCGGAGTGCCTCTTGAGGCCCAGCTTCGCTGGCGCTTGCGCCTTACCGCCATGCCGGCGGCCAGCCCGCCCCGGCAGGGCCCCGCCGCCCGCCCAGGCAGGGGAAGGGCGACCTCGGGTACCGGGGCGGGGGTGGGGGTGGCGGAGGGGTTGGCGACCTCCCAGCCCAGGGCGGGCGGGACCCACCAAACCGTTCGGCGCTTGGCGCCCTGCCCCAGATCCCGCACGTCGCTCACAGGGACGTGGCCCCGGAGGCTTCAGGGCCCGGGGCCCGCGGGCCCTTGGGCCTCCCCGCTGCCCGCCCACGCGGCGCTAGGCGCAGCCCAGCCGCAGCCCGGGCCGGCCCTCCTGCCCGACGGCAGTCGGCCCTTAACCCACTGGGAGCCACCATTGAGTCACCACGGCCCCTTAGCCCCAGCAAGGCCACCCTTGCCCCCACGCCACCCGCCGAGCACAGGACCCGGCGCCTTGCGGCCGGCCGGCCCGGAGAACCGGCCCCGGCCCCCGCCCCCGCTCCCGCCCCCCGGCCGTGGCGAAACGGCGGCGGGGGGAGGGGGGGAGCTTTTTCCGGAGGGAGCTGTGGAGAGACACACCGGCAGACAGGTGGCTGCGCCGGGGCTGGGCGCGAGTGGGGGCGGCCAGGTGCAGGTCAAGGGGCTCGCGGGCCGGACGGCCGGCACCCGGGCCTGAGGCGGAGTCTGGGTCCGGGCCAGCCACCCCGGGAGCGGCTGGGATGCGGCTGCCTTCCAGGGCCGCCTTCTGGCCGCCTGGCCGGCCAGGCAGGCGGAGAGCGCCCCCTCTGGCGCGCTGTGGTGGGAGGGGTCGGAGGTAGGTGGGGCCTGCAGCGGTGCCCGGCGGCGGGGGCGGAGGCGGCGGGCGACTAAAGGAGAGGGCGGAGCGGGAGGCAAAAAGCCTACAGCACCCGGTATTCCCAGGCGGTCTCCCATCCAAGTACTAACCAGGCCCGACCCTGCTTAGCTTCCGAGATCAGACGAGATCGGGCGCGTTCAGGGTGGTATGGCCGTAGACGCAGGAGGGGCCCGCGGGGTGCCTCTTGAGGCCCAGCTTCGCTGGCCCTTGCGCCTTACCGCCATGCCGGCGGCCAGCCCTCTCCGGCAGGGCCCTGCCGCCCGCCCAGGCAGGCGACAGGAGGCCTCGGGGACCCGGGGGTGGCGGAGTGGTGGGCGACCTCGCAGCCCAGGGCGGGCGGGACGCTCCAGGCCCGTCGGCGCTTGGCGCCCCGCCGCAGATCCCGCTCGACGCTCACAGGGACGTGGCCCCGGAGGCTTCAGGGCACGGCGGCCGCGGTCCCTTGGGCATCCCCCCCTGCCCGCCCACGCGGAGTTAGGCGCAGCCCGGCCACGGCCGGGCCGGCCCTCCGGCCGGGCAGCAGCTGGCCCGAAGCCACTGGGAGCCACCACTGAGTGGGCACGGCCCCTTAGCCCCAGCAAGGCCACCCTTGCCCCCACGCCGCCCGCCGAGCACAGGACCCCGCCCCTGGTGGCCGGCAGGCCCGGGGAAGCGGCCACGGCCCCCGCCCCGGCTCCCGCCCCCGGCCGAGGCGAAACGGCCGGGGGGGGGGGGCTTTTCCCGGAGGGAGCTGCGGAGAGACACACGGGCAGACAGCTGGCTGCGGCGCGGCTGGGCTCTGGTGGGCGCGGCCAAGTGCAGGTCGAGGGCCTCGCGGGCCGCACGGCCGGCACCCCGGCCTGCGGCGGAGTCTGGGTCCGGGCCAGCCACCACGGGAGCGGCTGGGGTGCGGCTGCCTTCCAGGGCCGCCTTCTGGCCTCCTGGCCGGCCAGGCAGGCGGGGAGCGCCCCCTCTGGCGCGCTGTGGTGGGAGGGGTCGGAGGTAGGTGGGGCCTGCAGCGGTGCCCGGCGGCGGGGGCGGAGGCGGCGGGCGACTAAAGGAGAGGGCGGAGCGGGAGGCAAAAAGCCTACAGCACCCGGTATTCCCAGGCGGTCTCCCATCCAAGTACTAACCAGGCCCGACCCTGCTTAGCTTCCGAGATCAGACGAGATCGGGCGCGTTCAGGGTGGTATGGCCGTAGACGCAGGAGGGGCCCGCGGGGTGCCTCTTGAGGCCCAGCTTCGCTGGCCCTTGCGCCTTACCGCCATGCCGGCGGCCAGCCCTCTCCGGCAGGGCCCTGCCGCCCGCCCAGGCAGGCGACAGGAGGCCTCGGGGACCCGGGGGTGGCGGAGTGGTGGGCGACCTCGCAGCCCAGGGCGGGCGGGACGCTCCAGGCCCGTCGGCGCTTGGCGCCCCGCCGCAGATCCCGCTCGACGCTCACAGGGACGTGGCCCCGGAGGCTTCAGGGCACGGCGGCCGCGGTCCCTTGGGCATCCCCCCCTGCCCGCCCACGCGGAGTTAGGCGCAGCCCGGCCGGGCAGCAGCTGGCCCGAAGCCACTGGGAGCCACCACTGAGTGGGCACGGCCCCTTAGCCCCAGCAAGGCCACCCTTGCCCCCACGCCGCCCGCCGAGCACAGGACCCCGCCCCTGGTGGCTGGCAGGCCCGGGGAAGCGGCCACGGCCCCCGCCCCCGCTCCCGCCCCCGGCCGAGGCGAAACGGCCGGGGGGGGGGGCTTTTCCCGGAGGGAGCTGCGGAGAGACACACGGGCAGACAGCTGGCTGCGGCGCGGCTGGGCTCTGGTGGGCGCGGCCAAGTGCAGGTCGAGGGCCTCGCGGGCCGCACGGCCGGCACCCCGGCCTGCGGCGGAGTCTGGGTCCGGGCCAGCCACCCCGGGAGCGGCTGGGATGCGGCTGCCTTCCAGGGCCGCCTTCTGGCCGCCTGGCCGGCCAGGCAGGCGGAGAGCGCCCCCTCTGGCGCGCTGTGGTGGGAGGGGTCGGAGGTAGGTGGGGCCTGCAGCGGTGCCCGGCGGCGGGGGCGGAGGCGGCGGGCGACTAAAGGAGAGGGCGGAGCGGGAGGCAAAAAGCCTACAGCACCCGGTATTCCCAGGCGGTCTCCCATCCAAGTACTAACCAGGCCCGACCCTGCTTAGCTTCCGAGATCAGACGAGATCGGGCGCGTTCAGGGTGGTATGGCCATAGACGCAAGAGAGGCCCGCGGAGTGCCTCTTGAGGCCCAGCTTCGCTGGCGCTTGCGCCTTACCGCCATGCCGGCGGCCAGCCCGCCCCGGCAGGGCCCCGCCGCCCGCCCAGGCAGGGGAAGGGCGACCTCGGGTACCGGGGCGGGGGTGGGGGTGGCGGAGGGGTTGGCGACCTCCCAGCCCAGGGCGGGCGGGACCCACCAAACCGTTCGGCGCTTGGCGCCCTGCCCCAGATCCCGCACGTCGCTCACAGGGACGTGGCCCCGGAGGCTTCAGGGCCCGGGGCCCGCGGGCCCTTGGGCCTCCCCGCTGCCCGCCCACGCGGCGCTAGGCGCAGCCCAGCCGCAGCCCGGGCCGGCCCTCCTGCCCGACGGCAGTCGGCCCTTAACCCACTGGGAGCCACCATTGAGTCACCACGGCCCCTTAGCCCCAGCAAGGCCACCCTTGCCCCCACGCCACCCGCCGAGCACAGGACCCGGCGCCTTGCGGCCGGCCGGCCCGGAGAACCGGCCCCGGCCCCCGCCCCCGCTCCCGCCCCCCGGCCGTGGCGAAACGGCGGCGGGGGGAGGGGGGGAGCTTTTTCCGGAGGGAGCTGTGGAGAGACACACCGGCAGACAGGTGGCTGCGCCGGGGCTGGGCGCGAGTGGGGGCGGCCAGGTGCAGGTCAAGGGGCTCGCGGGCCGGACGGCCGGCACCCGGGCCTGAGGCGGAGTCTGGGTCCGGGCCAGCCACCCCGGGAGCGGCTGGGATGCGGCTGCCTTCCAGGGCCGCCTTCTGGCCGCCTGGCCGGCCAGGCAGGCGGAGAGCGCCCCCTCTGGCGCGCTGTGGTGGGAGGGGTCGGAGGTAGGTGGGGCCTGCAGCGGTGCCCGGCGGCGGGGGCGGAGGCGGCGGGCGACTAAAGGAGAGGGCGGAGCGGGAGGCAAAAAGCCTACAGCACCCGGTATTCCCAGGCGGTCTCCCATCCAAGTACTAACCAGGCCCGACCCTGCTTAGCTTCCGAGATCAGACGAGATCGGGCGCGTTCAGGGTGGTATGGCCGTAGACGCAGGAGGGGCCCGCGGGGTGCCTCTTGAGGCCCAGCTTCGCTGGCCCTTGCGCCTTACCGCCATGCCGGCGGCCAGCCCTCTCCGGCAGGGCCCTGCCGCCCGCCCAGGCAGGCGACAGGAGGCCTCGGGGACCCGGGGGTGGCGGAGTGGTGGGCGACCTCGCAGCCCAGGGCGGGCGGGACGCTCCAGGCCCGTCGGCGCTTGGCGCCCCGCCGCAGATCCCGCTCGACGCTCACAGGGACGTGGCCCCGGAGGCTTCAGGGCACGGCGGCCGCGGTCCCTTGGGCATCCCCCCCTGCCCGCCCACGCGGAGTTAGGCGCAGCCCGGCCACGGCCGGGCCGGCCCTCCGGCCGGGCAGCAGCTGGCCCGAAGCCACTGGGAGCCACCACTGAGTGGGCACGGCCCCTTAGCCCCAGCAAGGCCACCCTTGCCCCCACGCCGCCCGCCGAGCACAGGACCCCGCCCCTGGTGGCCGGCAGGCCCGGGGAAGCGGCCACGGCCCCCGCCCCGGCTCCCGCCCCCGGCCGAGGCGAAACGGCCGGGGGGGGGGGGCTTTTCCCGGAGGGAGCTGCGGAGAGACACACGGGCAGACAGCTGGCTGCGGCGCGGCTGGGCTCTGGTGGGCGCGGCCAAGTGCAGGTCGAGGGCCTCGCGGGCCGCACGGCCGGCACCCCGGCCTGCGGCGGAGTCTGGGTCCGGGCCAGCCACCACGGGAGCGGCTGGGGTGCGGCTGCCTTCCAGGGCCGCCTTCTGGCCTCCTGGCCGGCCAGGCAGGCGGGGAGCGCCCCCTCTGGCGCGCTGTGGTGGGAGGGGTCGGAGGTAGGTGGGGCCTGCAGCGGTGCCCGGCGGCGGGGGCGGAGGCGGCGGGCGACTAAAGGAGAGGGCGGAGCGGGAGGCAAAAAGCCTACAACACCCGGTATTCCCAGGCGGTCTCCCATCCAAGTACTAACCAGGCCCGACCCTGCTTAGCTTCCGAGATCAGACGAGATCGGGCGCGTTCAGGGTGGTATGGCCGTAGACGCAGGAGGGGCCCGCGGGGTGCCTCTTGAGGCCCAGCTTCGCTGGCCCTTGCGCCTTACCGCCATGCCGGCGGCCAGCCCTCTCCGGCAGGGTCCTGCCGCCCGCCCAGGCAGGCGACAGGAGGCCTCGGGGACCCGGGGGTGGCGGAGTGGTGGGCGACCTCGCAGCCCAGGGCGGGCGGGACGCTCCAGGCCCGTCGGCGCTTGGCGCCCCGCCGCAGATCCCGCTCGACGCTCACAGGGACGTGGCCCCGGAGGCTTCAGGGCACGGCGGCCGCGGTCCCTTGGGCAGCCCCCCCTGCCCGCCCACGCGGAGTTAGGCGCAGCCCGGCCGGGCAGCAGCTGGCCCGAAGCCACTGGGAGCCACCACTGAGTGGGCACGGCCCCTTAGCCCCAGCAAGGCCACCCTTGCCCCCACGCCGCCCGCCGAGCACAGGACCCCGCCCCTGGTGGCTGGCAGGCCCGGGGAAGCGGCCACGGCCCCCGCCCCCGCTCCCGCCCCCGGCCGAGGCGAAACGGCCGGGGGGGGGGGCCTTTTCCCGGAGGGAGCTGCGGAGAGACACACGGGCAGACAGCTGGCTGCGGCGCGGCTGGGCTCTGGTGGGCGCGGCCAAGTGCAGGTCGAGGGCCTCGCGGGCCGCACGGCCGGCACCCCGGCCTGCGGCGGAGTCTGGGTCCGGGCCAGCCACCCCGGGAGCGGCTGGGATGCGGCTGCCTTCCAGGGCCGCCTTCTGGCCGCCTGGCCGGCCAGGCAGGCGGAGAGCGCCCCCTCTGGCGCGCTGTGGTGGGAGGGGTCGGAGGTAGGTGGGGCCTGCAGCGGTGCCTGGCGGCGAGGGCGGAGGCGGCGGGCGACTAAAGGAGAGGGCGGAGCGGGAGGCAAAAAGCCTACAGCACCCGGTATTCCCAGGCGGTCTCCCATCCAAGTACTAACCAGGCCCGACCCTGCTTAGCTTCCGAGATCAGACGAGATCGGGCGCGTTCAGGGTGGTATGGCCATAGACGCAAGAGGGGCCCGCGGAGTGCCTCTTGAGGCCCAGCTTCGCTGGCGCTTGCGCCTTACCGCCATGCCGGCGGCCAGCCCGCCCCGGCAGGGCCCCGCCGCCCGCCCAGGCAGGGGAAGGGCGACCTCGGGTACCGGGGCGGGGGGGGGTGGCGGAGGGGTTGGCGACCTCCCAGCCCAGGGCGGGCGGGACCCACCAAACCGTTCGGCGCTTGGCGCCCTGCCCCAGATCCCGCACGTCGCTCACAGGGACGTGGCCCCGGAGGCTTCAGGGCCCGGGGCCCGCGGGCCCTTGGGCCTCCCCGCTGCCCGCCCACGCGGCGCTAGGCGCAGCCCAGCCGCAGCCCGGGCCGGCCCTCCTGCCCGACGGCAGTCGGCCCTTAACCCACTGGGAGCCACCATTGAGTCACCACGGCCCCTTAGCCCCAGCAAGGCCACCCTTGCCCCCACGCCACCCGCCGAGCACAGGACCCGGCGCCTTGCGGCCGGCCGGCCCGGAGAACCGGCCCCGGCCCCCGCCCCCGCTCCCGCCCCCCGGCCGTGGCGAAACGGCGGCGGGGGGCGGGGGGGAGCTTTTTCCGGAGGGAGCTGTGGAGAGACACACCGGCAGACAGGTGGCTGCGCCGGGGCTGGGCGCGAGTGGGGGCGGCCAGGTGCAGGTCAAGGGGCTCGCGGGCCGGACGGCCGGCACCCGGGCCTGAGGCGGAGTCTGGGTCCGGGCCAGCCACCCCGGGAGCGGCTGGGATGCGGCTGCCTTCCAGGGCCGCCTTCTGGCCGCCTGGCCGGCCAGGCAGGCGGAGAGCGCCCCCTCTGGCGCGCTGTGGTGGGAGGGGTCGGAGGTAGGTGGGGCCTGCAGCGGTGCCCGGCGGCGGGGGCGGAGGCGGCGGGCGACTAAAGGAGAGGGCGGAGCGGGAGGCAAAAAGCCTACAGCACCCGGTATTCCCAGGCGGTCTCCCATCCAAGTACTAACCAGGCCCGACCCTGCTTAGCTTCCGAGATCAGACGAGATCGGGCGCGTTCAGGGTGGTATGGCCGTAGACGCAGGAGGGGCCCGCGGGGTGCCTCTTGAGGCCCAGCTTCGCTGGCCCTTGCGCCTTACCGCCATGCCGGCGGCCAACCCTCTCCGGCAGGGCCCTGCCGCCCGCCCAGGCAGGCGACAGGAGGCCTCGGGGACCCGGGGGTGGCGGAGTGGTGGGCGACCTCGCAGCCCAGGGCGGGCGGGACGCTCCAGGCCCGTCGGCGCTTGGCGCCCCGCCGCAGATCCCGCTCGACGCTCACAGGGACGTGGCCCCGGAGGCTTCAGGGCACGGCGGCCGCGGTCCCTTGGGCATCCCCCCCTGCCCGCCCACGCGGAGTTAGGCGCAGCCCGGCCGGGCAGCAGCTGGCCCGAAGCCACTGGGAGCCACCACTGAGTGGGCACGGCCCCTTAGCCCCAGCAAGGCCACCCTTGCCCCCACGCCGCCCGCCGAGCACAGGACCCCGCCCCTGGTGGCCGGCAGGCCCGGGGAAGCGGCCACGGCCCCCGCCCCGGCTCCCGCCCCCGGCCGAGGCGAAACGGCCGGGGGGGGGGGGGCTTTTCCCGGAGGGAGCTGCGGAGAGACACACGGGCAGACAGCTGGCTGCGGCGCGGCTGGGCTCTGGTGGGCGCGGCCAAGTGCAGGTCGAGGGCCTCGCGGGCCGCACGGCCGGCACCCCGGCCTGCGGCGGAGTCTGGGTCCGGGCCAGCCACCACGGGAGCGGCTGGGGTGCGGCTGCCTTCCAGGGCCGCCTTCTGGCCTCCTGGCCGGCCAGGCAGGCGGGGAGCGCCCCCTCTGGCGCGCTGTGGTGGGAGGGGTCGGAGGTAGGTGGGGCCTGCAGCGGTGCCCGGCGGCGGGGGCGGAGGCGGCGGGCGACTAAAGGAGAGGGCGGAGCGGGAGGCAAAAAGCCTACAGCACCCGGTATTCCCAGGCGGTCTCCCATCCAAGTACTAACCAGGCCCGACCCTGCTTAGCTTCCGAGATCAGACGAGATCGGGCGCGTTCAGGGTGGTATGGCCGTAGACGCAGGAGGGGCCCGCGGGGTGCCTCTTGAGGCCCAGCTTCGCTGGCCCTTGCGCCTTACCGCCATGCCGGCGGCCAGCCCTCTCCGGCAGGGCCCTGCCGCCCGCCCAGGCAGGCGACAGGAGGCCTCGGGGACCCGGGGGTGGCGGAGTGGTGGGCGACCTCGCAGCCCAGGGCGGGCGGGACGCTCCAGGCCCGTCGGCGCTTGGCGCCCCGCCGCAGATCCCGCTCGACGCTCACAGGGACGTGGCCCCGGAGGCTTCAGGGCACGGCGGCCGCGGTCCCTTGGGCATCCCCCCCTGCCCGCCCACGCGGAGTTAGGCGCAGCCCGGCCGGGCAGCAGCTGGCCCGAAGCCACTGGGAGCCACCACTGAGTGGGCACGGCCCCTTAGCCCCAGCAAGGCCACCCTTGCCCCCACGCCGCCCGCCGAGCACAGGACCCCGCCCCTGGTGGCTGGCAGGCCCGGGGAAGCGGCCACGGCCCCCGCCCCCGCTCCCGCCCCCGGCCGAGGCGAAACGGCCGGGGGGGGGGGCTTTTCCCGGAGGGAGCTGCGGAGAGACACACGGGCAGACAGCTGGCTGCGGCGCGGCTGGGCTCTGGTGGGCGCGGCCAAGTGCAGGTCGAGGGCCTCGCGGGCCGCACGGCCGGCACCCCGGCCTGCGGCGGAGTCTGGGTCCGGGCCAGCCACCCCGGGAGCGGCTGGGATGCGGCTGCCTTCCAGGGCCGCCTTCTGGCCGCCTGGCCGGCCAGGCAGGCGGAGAGCGCCCCCTCTGGCGCGCTGTGGTGGGAGGGGTCGGAGGTAGGTGGGGCCTGCAGCGGTGCCCGGCGGCGGGGGCGGAGGCGGCGGGCGACTAAAGGAGAGGGCGGAGCGGGAGGCAAAAAGCCTACAGCACCCGGTATTCCCAGGCGGTCTCCCATCCAAGTACTAACCAGGCCCGACCCTGCTTAGCTTCCGAGATCAGACGAGATCGGGCGCGTTCAGGGTGGTATGGCCATAGACGCAAGAGAGGCCCGCGGAGTGCCTCTTGAGGCCCAGCTTCGCTGGCGCTTGCGCCTTACCGCCATGCCGGCGGCCAGCCCGCCCCGGCAGGGCCCCGCCGCCCGCCCAGGCAGGGGAAGGGCGACCTCGGGTACCGGGGCGGGGGTGGGGGTGGCGGAGGGGTTGGCGACCTCCCAGCCCAGGGCGGGCGGGACCCACCAAACCGTTCGGCGCTTGGCGCCCTGCCCCAGATCCCGCACGTCGCTCACAGGGACGTGGCCCCGGAGGCTTCAGGGCCCGGGGCCCGCGGGCCCTTGGGCCTCCCCGCTGCCCGCCCACGCGGCGCTAGGCGCAGCCCAGCCGCAGCCCGGGCCGGCCCTCCTGCCCGACGGCAGTCGGCCCTTAACCCACTGGGAGCCACCATTGAGTCACCACGGCCCCTTAGCCCCAGCAAGGCCACCCTTGCCCCCACGCCACCCGCCGAGCACAGGACCCGGCGCCTTGCGGCCGGCCGGCCCGGAGAACCGGCCCCGGCCCCCGCCCCCGCTCCCGCCCCCCGGCCGTGGCGAAACGGCGGCGGGGGGAGGGGGGGAGCTTTTTCCGGAGGGAGCTGTGGAGAGACACACCGGCAGACAGGTGGCTGCGCCGGGGCTGGGCGCGAGTGGGGGCGGCCAGGTGCAGGTCAAGGGGCTCGCGGGCCGGACGGCCGGCACCCGGGCCTGAGGCGGAGTCTGGGTCCGGGCCAGCCACCCCGGGAGCGGCTGGGATGCGGCTGCCTTCCAGGGCCGCCTTCTGGCCGCCTGGCCGGCCAGGCAGGCGGAGAGCGCCCCCTCTGGCGCGCTGTGGTGGGAGGGGTCGGAGGTAGGTGGGGCCTGCAGCGGTGCCCGGCGGCGGGGGCGGAGGCGGCGGGCGACTAAAGGAGAGGGCGGAGCGGGAGGCAAAAAGCCTACAGCACCCGGTATTCCCAGGCGGTCTCCCATCCAAGTACTAACCAGGCCCGACCCTGCTTAGCTTCCGAGATCAGACGAGATCGGGCGCGTTCAGGGTGGTATGGCCGTAGACGCAGGAGGGGCCCGCGGGGTGCCTCTTGAGGCCCAGCTTCGCTGGCCCTTGCGCCTTACCGCCATGCCGGCGGCCAGCCCTCTCCGGCAGGGCCCTGCCGCCCGCCCAGGCAGGCGACAGGAGGCCTCGGGGACCCGGGGGTGGCGGAGTGGTGGGCGACCTCGCAGCCCAGGGCGGGCGGGACGCTCCAGGCCCGTCGGCGCTTGGCGCCCCGCCGCAGATCCCGCTCGACGCTCACAGGGACGTGGCCCCGGAGGCTTCAGGGCACGGCGGCCGCGGTCCCTTGGGCATCCCCCCCTGCCCGCCCACGCGGAGTTAGGCGCAGCCCGGCCACGGCCGGGCCGGCCCTCCGGCCGGGCAGCAGCTGGCCCGAAGCCACTGGGAGCCACCACTGAGTGGGCACGGCCCCTTAGCCCCAGCAAGGCCACCCTTGCCCCCACGCCGCCCGCCGAGCACAGGACCCCGCCCCTGGTGGCCGGCAGGCCCGGGGAAGCGGCCACGGCCCCCGCCCCGGCTCCCGCCCCCGGCCGAGGCGAAACGGCCGGGGGGGGGGGGGCTTTTCCCGGAGGGAGCTGCGGAGAGACACACGGGCAGACAGCTGGCTGCGGCGCGGCTGGGCTCTGGTGGGCGCGGCCAAGTGCAGGTCGAGGGCCTCGCGGGCCGCACGGCCGGCACCCCGGCCTGCGGCGGAGTCTGGGTCCGGGCCAGCCACCACGGGAGCGGCTGGGGTGCGGCTGCCTTCCAGGGCCGCCTTCTGGCCTCCTGGCCGGCCAGGCAGGCGGGGAGCGCCCCCTCTGGCGCGCTGTGGTGGGAGGGGTCGGAGGTAGGTGGGGCCTGCAGCGGTGCCCGGCGGCGGGGGCGGAGGCGGCGGGCGACTAAAGGAGAGGGCGGAGCGGGAGGCAAAAAGCCTACAGCACCCGGTATTCCCAGGCGGTCTCCCATCCAAGTACTAACCAGGCCCGACCCTGCTTAGCTTCCGAGATCAGACGAGATCGGGCGCGTTCAGGGTGGTATGGCCGTAGACGCAGGAGGGGCCCGCGGGGTGCCTCTTGAGGCCCAGCTTCGCTGGCCCTTGCGCCTTACCGCCATGCCGGCGGCCAGCCCTCTCCGGCAGGGTCCTGCCGCCCGCCCAGGCAGGCGACAGGAGGCCTCGGGGACCCGGGGGTGGCGGAGTGGTGGGCGACCTCGCAGCCCAGGGCGGGCGGGACGCTCCAGGCCCGTCGGCGCTTGGCGCCCCGCCGCAGATCCCGCTCGACGCTCACAGGGACGTGGCCCCGGAGGCTTCAGGGCACGGCGGCCGCGGTCCCTTGGGCAGCCCCCCCTGCCCGCCCACGCGGAGTTAGGCGCAGCCCGGCCGGGCAGCAGCTGGCCCGAAGCCACTGGGAGCCACCACTGAGTGGGCACGGCCCCTTAGCCCCAGCAAGGCCACCCTTGCCCCCACGCCGCCCGCCGAGCACAGGACCCCGCCCCTGGTGGCTGGCAGGCCCGGGGAAGCGGC
>NC_082654.1:93930074-93943534 GCF_028023285.1 Balaenoptera ricei
ACCCTTGCCCCCACGCCACCCGCCGAGCACAGGACCCGGCGCCTTGCGGCCGGCCGGCCCGGAGAACCGGCCCCGGCCCCCGCCCCCGCTCCCGCCCCCCGGCCGTGGCGAAACGGCGGCGGGGGGAGGGGGGGAGCTTTTTCCGGAGGGAGCTGTGGAGAGACACACCGGCAGACAGGTGGCTGCGCCGGGGCTGGGCGCGAGTGGGGGCGGCCAGGTGCAGGTCAAGGGGCTCGCGGGCCGGACGGCCGGCACCCGGGCCTGAGGCGGAGTCTGGGTCCGGGCCAGCCACCCCGGGAGCGGCTGGGATGCGGCTGCCTTCCAGGGCCGCCTTCTGGCCGCCTGGCCGGCCAGGCAGGCGGAGAGCGCCCCCTCTGGCGCGCTCTGGTGGGAGGGGTCGGAGGTAGGTGGGGCCTGCAGCGGTGCCCAGCGGCGGGGGCGGAGGCGGCGGGCGACTAAAGGAGAGGGCGGAGCGGGAGGCAAAAAGCCTACAGCACCCGGTATTCCCAGGCGGTCTCCCATCCAAGTACTAACCAGGCCCGACCCTGCTTAGCTTCCGAGATCAGACGAGATCGGGCGCGTTCAGGGTGGTATGGCCGTAGACGCAGGAGGGGCCCGCGGGGTGCCTCTTGAGGCCCAGCTTCGCTGGCCCTTGCGCCTTACCGCCATGCCGGCGGCCAGCCCTCTCCGGCAGGGTCCTGCCGCCCGCCCAGGCAGGCGACAGGAGGCCTCGGGGACCCGGGGGTGGCGGAGTGGTGGGCGACCTCGCAGCCCAGGGCGGGCGGGACGCTCCAGGCCCGTCGGCGCTTGGCGCCCCGCCGCAGATCCCGCTCGACGCTCACAGGGACGTGGCCCCGGAGGCTTCAGGGCACGGCGGCCGCGGTCCCTTGGGCAGCCCCCCCTGCCCGCCCACGCGGAGTTAGGCGCAGCCCGGCCGGGCAGCAGCTGGCCCGAAGCCACTGGGAGCCACCACTGAGTGGGCACGGCCCCTTAGCCCCAGCAAGGCCACCCTTGCCCCCACGCCGCCCGCCGAGCACAGGACCCCGCCCCTGGTGGCTGGCAGGCCCGGGGAAGCGGCCACGGCCCCCGCCCCCGCTCCCGCCCCCGGCCGAGGCGAAACGGCCGGGGGGGGGGCCTTTTCCCAGAGGGAGCTGCGGAGAGACACACGGGCAGACAGCTGGCTGCGGCGCGGCTGGGCTCTGGTGGGCGCGGCCAAGTGCAGGTCGAGGGCCTCGCGGGCCGCACGGCCGGCACCCCGGCCTGCGGCGGAGTCTGGGTCCGGGCCAGCCACCACGGGAGCGGCTGGGGTGCGGCTGCCTTCCAGGGCCGCCTTCTGGCCTCCTGGCCGGCCAGGCAGGCGGGGAGCGCCCCCTCTGGCGCGCTGTGGTGGGAGGGGTCGGAGGTAGGTGGGGCCTGCAGCGGTGCCCGGCGGCGGGGGCGGAGGCGGCGGGCGACTAAAGGAGAGGGCGGAGCGGGAGGCAAAAAGCCTACAGCACCCGGTATTCCCAGGCGGTCTCCCATCCAAGTACTAACCAGGCCCGACCCTGCTTAGCTTCCGAGATCAGACGAGATCGGGCGCGTTCAGGGTGGTATGGCCGTAGACGCAGGAGGGGCCCGCGGGGTGCCTCTTGAGGCCCAGCTTCGCTGGCCCTTGCGCCTTACCGCCATGCCGGCGGCCAGCCCTCTCCGGCAGGGCCCTGCCGCCCGCCCAGGCAGGCGACAGGAGGCCTCGGGGACCCGGGGGTGGCGGAGTGGTGGGCGACCTCGCAGCCCAGGGCGGGCGGGACGCTCCAGGCCCGTCGGCGCTTGGCGCCCCGCCGCAGATCCCGCTCGACGCTCACAGGGACGTGGCCCCGGAGGCTTCAGGGCCCGGGGCCCGCGGGCCCTTGGGCCTCCCCGCTGCCCGCCCACGCGGCGCTAGGCGCAGCCCAGCCGCAGCCCGGGCCGGCCCTCCTGCCCGACGGCAGTCGGCCCTTAACCCACTGGGAGCCACCATTGAGTCACCACGGCCCCTTAGCCCCAGCAAGGCCACCCTTGCCCCCACGCCACCCGCCGAGCACAGGACCCGGCGCCTTGCGGCCGGCCGGCCCGGAGAACCGGCCCCGGCCCCCGCCCCCGCTCCCGCCCCCCGGCCGTGGCGAAACGGCGGCGGGGGGAGGGGGGGAGCTTTTTCCGGAGGGAGCTGTGGAGAGACACACCGGCAGACAGGTGGCTGCGCCGGGGCTGGGCGCGAGTGGGGGCGGCCAGGTGCAGGTCAAGGGGCTCGCGGGCCGGACGGCCGGCACCCGGGCCTGAGGCGGAGTCTGGGTCCGGGCCAGCCACCCCGGGAGCGGCTGGGATGCGGCTGCCTTCCAGGGCCGCCTTCTGGCCGCCTGGCCGGCCAGGCAGGCGGAGAGCGCCCCCTCTGGCGCGCTGTGGTGGGAGGGGTCGGAGGTAGGTGGGGCCTGCAGCGGTGCCCGGCGGCGGGGGCGGAGGCGGCGGGCGACTAAAGGAGAGGGCGGAGCGGGAGGCAAAAAGCCTACAGCACCCGGTATTCCCAGGCGGTCTCCCATCCAAGTACTAACCAGGCCCGACCCTGCTTAGCTTCCGAGATCAGACGAGATCGGGCGCGTTCAGGGTGGTATGGCCGTAGACGCAGGAGGGGCCCGCGGGGTGCCTCTTGAGGCCCAGCTTCGCTGGCCCTTGCGCCTTACCGCCATGCCGGCGGCCAGCCCTCTCCGGCAGGGCCCTGCCGCCCGCCCAGGCAGGCGACAGGAGGCCTCGGGGACCCGGGGGTGGCGGAGTGGTGGGCGACCTCGCAGCCCAGGGCGGGCGGGACGCTCCAGGCCCGTCGGCGCTTGGCGCCCCGCCGCAGATCCCGCTCGACGCTCACAGGGACGTGGCCCCGGAGGCTTCAGGGCACGGCGGCCGCGGTCCCTTGGGCATCCCCCCCTGCCCGCCCACGCGGAGTTAGGCGCAGCCCGGCCACGGCCGGGCCGGCCCTCCGGCCGGGCAGCAGCTGGCCCGAAGCCACTGGGAGCCACCACTGAGTGGGCACGGCCCCTTAGCCCCAGCAAGGCCACCCTTGCCCCCACGCCGCCCGCCGAGCACAGGACCCCGCCCCTGGTGGCCGGCAGGCCCGGGGAAGCGGCCACGGCCCCCGCCCCGGCTCCCGCCCCCGGCCGAGGCGAAACGGCCGGGGGGGGGGGGCTTTTCCCGGAGGGAGCTGCGGAGAGACACACGGGCAGACAGCTGGCTGCGGCGCGGCTGGGCTCTGGTGGGCGCGGCCAAGTGCAGGTCGAGGGCCTCGCGGGCCGCACGGCCGGCACCCCGGCCTGCGGCGGAGTCTGGGTCCGGGCCAGCCACCACGGGAGCGGCTGGGGTGCGGCTGCCTTCCAGGGCCGCCTTCTGGCCTCCTGGCCGGCCAGGCAGGCGGGGAGCGCCCCCTCTGGCGCGCTGTGGTGGGAGGGGTCGGAGGTAGGTGGGGCCTGCAGCGGTGCCCGGCGGCGGGGGCGGAGGCGGCGGGCGACTAAAGGAGAGGGCGGAGCGGGAGGCAAAAAGCCTACAACACCCGGTATTCCCAGGCGGTCTCCCATCCAAGTACTAACCAGGCCCGACCCTGCTTAGCTTCCGAGATCAGACGAGATCGGGCGCGTTCAGGGTGGTATGGCCGTAGACGCAGGAGGGGCCCGCGGGGTGCCTCTTGAGGCCCAGCTTCGCTGGCCCTTGCGCCTTACCGCCATGCCGGCGGCCAGCCCTCTCCGGCAGGGTCCTGCCGCCCGCCCAGGCAGGCGACAGGAGGCCTCGGGGACCCGGGGGTGGCGGAGTGGTGGGCGACCTCGCAGCCCAGGGCGGGCGGGACGCTCCAGGCCCGTCGGCGCTTGGCGCCCCGCCGCAGATCCCGCTCGACGCTCACAGGGACGTGGCCCCGGAGGCTTCAGGGCACGGCGGCCGCGGTCCCTTGGGCAGCCCCCCCTGCCCGCCCACGCGGAGTTAGGCGCAGCCCGGCCGGGCAGCAGCTGGCCCGAAGCCACTGGGAGCCACCACTGAGTGGGCACGGCCCCTTAGCCCCAGCAAGGCCACCCTTGCCCCCACGCCGCCCGCCGAGCACAGGACCCCGCCCCTGGTGGCTGGCAGGCCCGGGGAAGCGGCCACGGCCCCCGCCCCCGCTCCCGCCCCCGGCCGAGGCGAAACGGCCGGGGGGGGGGGCCTTTTCCCGGAGGGAGCTGCGGAGAGACACACGGGCAGACAGCTGGCTGCGGCGCGGCTGGGCTCTGGTGGGCGCGGCCAAGTGCAGGTCGAGGGCCTCGCGGGCCGCACGGCCGGCACCCCGGCCTGCGGCGGAGTCTGGGTCCGGGCCAGCCACCCCGGGAGCGGCTGGGATGCGGCTGCCTTCCAGGGCCGCCTTCTGGCCGCCTGGCCGGCCAGGCAGGCGGAGAGCGCCCCCTCTGGCGCGCTGTGGTGGGAGGGGTCGGAGGTAGGTGGGGCCTGCAGCGGTGCCTGGCGGCGAGGGCGGAGGCGGCGGGCGACTAAAGGAGAGGG
Source organism: Balaenoptera ricei (assembly GCF_028023285.1). Classification (NCBI taxonomy): domain Eukaryota; kingdom Metazoa; phylum Chordata; class Mammalia; order Artiodactyla; family Balaenopteridae; genus Balaenoptera; species Balaenoptera ricei. The sequence goes on from NC_082654.1 coordinate 93,934,596, forward strand.
CGGAGCGGGAGGCAAAAAGCCTACAGCACCCGGTATTCCCAGGCGGTCTCCCATCCAAGTACTAACCAGGCCCGACCCTGCTTAGCTTCCGAGATCAGACGAGATCGGGCGCGTTCAGGGTGGTATGGCCATAGACGCAAGAGGGGCCCGCGGAGTGCCTCTTGAGGCCCAGCTTCGCTGGCGCTTGCGCCTTACCGCCATGCCGGCGGCCAGCCCGCCCCGGCAGGGCCCCGCCGCCCGCCCAGGCAGGGGAAGGGCGACCTCGGGTACCGGGGCGGGGGGGGGGGGCGGAGGGGTTGGCGACCTCCCAGCCCAGGGCGGGCGGGACCCACCAAACCGTTCGGCGCTTGGCGCCCTGCCCCAGATCCCGCACGTCGCTCACAGGGACGTGGCCCCGGAGGCTTCAGGGCCCGGGGCCCGCGGGCCCTTGGGCCTCCCCGCTGCCCGCCCACGCGGCGCTAGGCGCAGCCCAGCCGCAGCCCGGGCCGGCCCTCCTGCCCGACGGCAGTCGGCCCTTAACCCACTGGGAGCCACCATTGAGTCACCACGGCCCCTTAGCCCCAGCAAGGCCACCCTTGCCCCCACGCCACCCGCCGAGCACAGGACCCGGCGCCTTGCGGCCGGCCGGCCCGGAGAACCGGCCCCGGCCCCCGCCCCCGCTCCCGCCCCCCGGCCGTGGCGAAACGGCGGCGGGGGGCGGGGGGGAGCTTTTTCCGGAGGGAGCTGTGGAGAGACACACCGGCAGACAGGTGGCTGCGCCGGGGCTGGGCGCGAGTGGGGGCGGCCAGGTGCAGGTCAAGGGGCTCGCGGGCCGGACGGCCGGCACCCGGGCCTGAGGCGGAGTCTGGGTCCGGGCCAGCCACCCCGGGAGCGGCTGGGATGCGGCTGCCTTCCAGGGCCGCCTTCTGGCCGCCTGGCCGGCCAGGCAGGCGGAGAGCGCCCCCTCTGGCGCGCTGTGGTGGGAGGGGTCGGAGGTAGGTGGGGCCTGCAGCGGTGCCCGGCGGCGGGGGCGGAGGCGGCGGGCGACTAAAGGAGAGGGCGGAGCGGGAGGCAAAAAGCCTACAGCACCCGGTATTCCCAGGCGGTCTCCCATCCAAGTACTAACCAGGCCCGACCCTGCTTAGCTTCCGAGATCAGACGAGATCGGGCGCGTTCAGGGTGGTATGGCCGTAGACGCAGGAGGGGCCCGCGGGGTGCCTCTTGAGGCCCAGCTTCGCTGGCCCTTGCGCCTTACCGCCATGCCGGCGGCCAGCCCTCTCCGGCAGGGCCCTGCCGCCCGCCCAGGCAGGCGACAGGAGGCCTCGGGGACCCGGGGGTGGCGGAGTGGTGGGCGACCTCGCAGCCCAGGGCGGGCGGGACGCTCCAGGCCCGTCGGCGCTTGGCGCCCCGCCGCAGATCCCGCTCGACGCTCACAGGGACGTGGCCCCGGAGGCTTCAGGGCACGGCGGCCGCGGTCCCTTGGGCATCCCCCCCTGCCCGCCCACGCGGAGTTAGGCGCAGCCCGGCCGGGCAGCAGCTGGCCCGAAGCCACTGGGAGCCACCACTGAGTGGGCACGGCCCCTTAGCCCCAGCAAGGCCACCCTTGCACCCACGCCGCCCGCCGAGCACAGGACCCCGCCCCTGGTGGCCGGCAGGCCCGGGGAAGCGGCCACGGCCCCCGCCCCGGCTCCCGCCCCCGGCCGAGGCGAAACGGCCGGGGGGGGGGGGGCTTTTCCCGGAGGGAGCTGCGGAGAGACACACGGGCAGACAGCTGGCTGCGGCGCGGCTGGGCTCTGGTGGGCGCGGCCAAGTGCAGGTCGAGGGCCTCGCGGGCCGCACGGCCGGCACCCCGGCCTGCGGCGGAGTCTGGGTCCGGGCCAGCCACCACGGGAGCGGCTGGGGTGCGGCTGCCTTCCAGGGCCGCCTTCTGGCCTCCTGGCCGGCCAGGCAGGCGGGGAGCGCCCCCTCTGGCGCGCTGTGGTGGGAGGGGTCGGAGGTAGGTGGGGCCTGCAGCGGTGCCCGGCGGCGGGGGCGGAGGCGGCGGGCGACTAAAGGAGAGGGCGGAGCGGGAGGCAAAAAGCCTACAGCACCCGGTATTCCCAGGCGGTCTCCCATCCAAGTACTAACCAGGCCCGACCCTGCTTAGCTTCCGAGATCAGACGAGATCGGGCGCGTTCAGGGTGGTATGGCCGTAGACGCAGGAGGGGCCCGCGGGGTGCCTCTTGAGGCCCAGCTTCGCTGGCCCTTGCGCCTTACCGCCATGCCGGCGGCCAGCCCTCTCCGGCAGGGCCCTGCCGCCCGCCCAGGCAGGCGACAGGAGGCCTCGGGGACCCGGGGGTGGCGGAGTGGTGGGCGACCTCGCAGCCCAGGGCGGGCGGGACGCTCCAGGCCCGTCGGCGCTTGGCGCCCCGCCGCAGATCCCGCTCGACGCTCACAGGGACGTGGCCCCGGAGGCTTCAGGGCACGGCGGCCGCGGTCCCTTGGGCATCCCCCCCTGCCCGCCCACGCGGAGTTAGGCGCAGCCCGGCCGGGCAGCAGCTGGCCCGAAGCCACTGGGAGCCACCACTGAGTGGGCACGGCCCCTTAGCCCCAGCAAGGCCACCCTTGCCCCCACGCCGCCCGCCGAGCACAGGACCCCGCCCCTGGTGGCTGGCAGGCCCGGGGAAGCGGCCACGGCCCCCGCCCCCGCTCCCGCCCCCGGCCGAGGCGAAACGGCCGGGGGGGGGGGCTTTTCCCGGAGGGAGCTGCGGAGAGACACACGGGCAGACAGCTGGCTGCGGCGCGGCTGGGCTCTGGTGGGCGCGGCCAAGTGCAGGTCGAGGGCCTCGCGGGCCGCACGGCCGGCACCCCGGCCTGCGGCGGAGTCTGGGTCCGGGCCAGCCACCCCGGGAGCGGCTGGGATGCGGCTGCCTTCCAGGGCCGCCTTCTGGCCGCCTGGCCGGCCAGGCAGGCGGAGAGCGCCCCCTCTGGCGCGCTGTGGTGGGAGGGGTCGGAGGTAGGTGGGGCCTGCAGCGGTGCCCGGCGGCGGGGGCGGAGGCGGCGGGCGACTAAAGGAGAGGGCGGAGCGGGAGGCAAAAAGCCTACAGCACCCGGTATTCCCAGGCGGTCTCCCATCCAAGTACTAACCAGGCCCGACCCTGCTTAGCTTCCGAGATCAGACGAGATCGGGCGCGTTCAGGGTGGTATGGCCATAGACGCAAGAGAGGCCCGCGGAGTGCCTCTTGAGGCCCAGCTTCGCTGGCGCTTGCGCCTTACCGCCATGCCGGCGGCCAGCCCGCCCCGGCAGGGCCCCGCCGCCCGCCCAGGCAGGGGAAGGGCGACCTCGGGTACCGGGGCGGGGGTGGGGGTGGCGGAGGGGTTGGCGACCTCCCAGCCCAGGGCGGGCGGGACCCACCAAACCGTTCGGCGCTTGGCGCCCTGCCCCAGATCCCGCACGTCGCTCACAGGGACGTGGCCCCGGAGGCTTCAGGGCCCGGGGCCCGCGGGCCCTTGGGCCTCCCCGCTGCCCGCCCACGCGGCGCTAGGCGCAGCCCAGCCGCAGCCCGGGCCGGCCCTCCTGCCCGACGGCAGTCGGCCCTTAACCCACTGGGAGCCACCATTGAGTCACCACGGCCCCTTAGCCCCAGCAAGGCCACCCTTGCCCCCACGCCACCCGCCGAGCACAGGACCCGGCGCCTTGCGGCCGGCCGGCCCGGAGAACCGGCCCCGGCCCCCGCCCCCGCTCCCGCCCCCCGGCCGTGGCGAAACGGCGGCGGGGGGAGGGGGGGAGCTTTTTCCGGAGGGAGCTGTGGAGAGACACACCGGCAGACAGGTGGCTGCGCCGGGGCTGGGCGCGAGTGGGGGCGGCCAGGTGCAGGTCAAGGGGCTCGCGGGCCGGACGGCCGGCACCCGGGCCTGAGGCGGAGTCTGGGTCCGGGCCAGCCACCCCGGGAGCGGCTGGGATGCGGCTGCCTTCCAGGGCCGCCTTCTGGCCGCCTGGCCGGCCAGGCAGGCGGAGAGCGCCCCCTCTGGCGCGCTGTGGTGGGAGGGGTCGGAGGTAGGTGGGGCCTGCAGCGGTGCCCGGCGGCGGGGGCGGAGGCGGCGGGCGACTAAAGGAGAGGGCGGAGCGGGAGGCAAAAAGCCTACAGCACCCGGTATTCCCAGGCGGTCTCCCATCCAAGTACTAACCAGGCCCGACCCTGCTTAGCTTCCGAGATCAGACGAGATCGGGCGCGTTCAGGGTGGTATGGCCGTAGACGCAGGAGGGGCCCGCGGGGTGCCTCTTGAGGCCCAGCTTCGCTGGCCCTTGCGCCTTACCGCCATGCCGGCGGCCAGCCCTCTCCGGCAGGGCCCTGCCGCCCGCCCAGGCAGGCGACAGGAGGCCTCGGGGACCCGGGGGTGGCGGAGTGGTGGGCGACCTCGCAGCCCAGGGCGGGCGGGACGCTCCAGGCCCGTCGGCGCTTGGCGCCCCGCCGCAGATCCCGCTCGACGCTCACAGGGACGTGGCCCCGGAGGCTTCAGGGCACGGCGGCCGCGGTCCCTTGGGCATCCCCCCCTGCCCGCCCACGCGGAGTTAGGCGCAGCCCGGCCACGGCCGGGCCGGCCCTCCGGCCGGGCAGCAGCTGGCCCGAAGCCACTGGGAGCCACCACTGAGTGGGCACGGCCCCTTAGCCCCAGCAAGGCCACCCTTGCCCCCACGCCGCCCGCCGAGCACAGGACCCCGCCCCTGGTGGCCGGCAGGCCCGGGGAAGCGGCCACGGCCCCCGCCCCGGCTCCCGCCCCCGGCCGAGGCGAAACGGCCGGGGGGGGGGGGGCTTTTCCCGGAGGGAGCTGCGGAGAGACACACGGGCAGACAGCTGGCTGCGGCGCGGCTGGGCTCTGGTGGGCGCGGCCAAGTGCAGGTCGAGGGCCTCGCGGGCCGCACGGCCGGCACCCCGGCCTGCGGCGGAGTCTGGGTCCGGGCCAGCCACCACGGGAGCGGCTGGGGTGCGGCTGCCTTCCAGGGCCGCCTTCTGGCCTCCTGGCCGGCCAGGCAGGCGGGGAGCGCCCCCTCTGGCGCGCTGTGGTGGGAGGGGTCGGAGGTAGGTGGGGCCTGCAGCGGTGCCCGGCGGCGGGGGCGGAGGCGGCGGGCGACTAAAGGAGAGGGCGGAGCGGGAGGCAAAAAGCCTACAGCACCCGGTATTCCCAGGCGGTCTCCCATCCAAGTACTAACCAGGCCCGACCCTGCTTAGCTTCCGAGATCAGACGAGATCGGGCGCGTTCAGGGTGGTATGGCCGTAGACGCAGGAGGGGCCCGCGGGGTGCCTCTTGAGGCCCAGCTTCGCTGGCCCTTGCGCCTTACCGCCATGCCGGCGGCCAGCCCTCTCCGGCAGGGTCCTGCCGCCCGCCCAGGCAGGCGACAGGAGGCCTCGGGGACCCGGGGGTGGCGGAGTGGTGGGCGACCTCGCAGCCCAGGGCGGGCGGGACGCTCCAGGCCCGTCGGCGCTTGGCGCCCCGCCGCAGATCCCGCTCGACGCTCACAGGGACGTGGCCCCGGAGGCTTCAGGGCACGGCGGCCGCGGTCCCTTGGGCAGCCCCCCCTGCCCGCCCACGCGGAGTTAGGCGCAGCCCGGCCGGGCAGCAGCTGGCCCGAAGCCACTGGGAGCCACCACTGAGTGGGCACGGCCCCTTAGCCCCAGCAAGGCCACCCTTGCCCCCACGCCGCCCGCCGAGCACAGGACCCCGCCCCTGGTGGCTGGCAGGCCCGGGGAAGCGGCCACGGCCCCCGCCCCCGCTCCCGCCCCCGGCCGAGGCGAAACGGCCGGGGGGGGGGGGCTTTTCCCGGAGGGAGCTGCGGAGAGACACACGGGCAGACAGCTGGCTGCGGCGCGGCTGGGCTCTGGTGGGCGCGGCCAAGTGCAGGTCGAGGGCCTCGCGGGCCGCACGGCCGGCACCCCGGCCTGCGGCGGAGTCTGGGTCCGGGCCAGCCACCCCGGGAGCGGCTGGGATGCGGCTGCCTTCCAGGGCCGCCTTCTGGCCGCCTGGCCGGCCAGGCAGGCGGAGAGCGCCCCCTCTGGCGCGCTGTGGTGGGAGGGGTCGGAGGTAGGTGGGGCCTGCAGCGGTGCCCGGCGGCGGGGGCGGAGGCGGCGGGCGACTAAAGGAGAGGGCGGAGCGGGAGGCAAAAAGCCTACAGCACCCGGTATTCCCAGGCGGTCTCCCATCCAAGTACTAACCAGGCCCGACCCTGCTTAGCTTCCGAGATCAGACGAGATCGGGCGCGTTCAGGGTGGTATGGCCATAGACGCAAGAGAGGCCCGCGGAGTGCCTCTTGAGGCCCAGCTTCGCTGGCGCTTGCGCCTTACCGCCATGCCGGCGGCCAGCCCGCCCCGGCAGGGCCCCGCCGCCCGCCCAGGCAGGGGAAGGGCGACCTCGGGTACCGGGGCGGGGGTGGGGGTGGCGGAGGGGTTGGCGACCTCCCAGCCCAGGGCGGGCGGGACCCACCAAACCGTTCGGCGCTTGGCGCCCTGCCCCAGATCCCGCACGTCGCTCACAGGGACGTGGCCCCGGAGGCTTCAGGGCCCGGGGCCCGCGGGCCCTTGGGCCTCCCCGCTGCCCGCCCACGCGGCGCTAGGCGCAGCCCAGCCGCAGCCCGGGCCGGCCCTCCTGCCCGACGGCAGTCGGCCCTTAACCCACTGGGAGCCACCATTGAGTCACCACGGCCCCTTAGCCCCAGCAAGGCCACCCTTGCCCCCACGCCACCCGCCGAGCACAGGACCCGGCGCCTTGCGGCCGGCCGGCCCGGAGAACCGGCCCCGGCCCCCGCCCCCGCTCCCGCCCCCCGGCCGTGGCGAAACGGCGGCGGGGGGAGGGGGGGAGCTTTTTCCGGAGGGAGCTGTGGAGAGACACACCGGCAGACAGGTGGCTGCGCCGGGGCTGGGCGCGAGTGGGGGCGGCCAGGTGCAGGTCAAGGGCTCGCGGGCCGGACGGCCGGCACCCGGGCCTGAGGCGGAGTCTGGGTCCGGGCCAGCCACCCCGGGAGCGGCTGGGATGCGGCTGCCTTCCAGGGCCGCCTTCTGGCCGCCTGGCCGGCCAGGCAGGCGGAGAGCGCCCCCTCTGGCGCGCTGTGGTGGGAGGGGTCGGAGGTAGGTGGGGCCTGCAGCGGTGCCCAGCGGCGGGGGCGGAGGCGGCGGGCGACTAAAGGAGAGGGCGGAGCGGGAGGCAAAAAGCCTACAGCACCCGGTATTCCCAGGCGGTCTCCCATCCAAGTACTAACCAGGCCCGACCCTGCTTAGCTTCCGAGATCAGACGAGATCGGGCGCGTTCAGGGTGGTATGGCCGTAGACGCAGGAGGGGCCCGCGGGGTGCCTCTTGAGGCCCAGCTTCGCTGGCCCTTGCGCCTTACCGCCATGCCGGCGGCCAGCCCTCTCCGGCAGGGTCCTGCCGCCCGCCCAGGCAGGCGACAGGAGGCCTCGGGGACCCGGGGGTGGCGGAGTGGTGGGCGACCTCGCAGCCCAGGGCGGGCGGGACGCTCCAGGCCCGTCGGCGCTTGGCGCCCCGCCGCAGATCCCGCTCGACGCTCACAGGGACGTGGCCCCGGAGGCTTCAGGGCACGGCGGCCGCGGTCCCTTGGGCAGCCCCCCCTGCCCGCCCACGCGGAGTTAGGCGCAGCCCGGCCGGGCAGCAGCTGGCCCGAAGCCACTGGGAGCCACCACTGAGTGGGCACGGCCCCTTAGCCCCAGCAAGGCCACCCTTGCCCCCACGCCGCCCGCCGAGCACAGGACCCCCGCCCCTGGTGGCTGGCAGGCCCGGGGAAGCGGCCACGGCCCCCGCCCCCGCTCCCGCCCCCGGCCGAGGCGAAACGGCCGGGGGGGGGCCTTTTCCCGGAGGAGCTGCGGAGAGACACACGGGCAGACAGCTGGCTGCGGCGCGGCTGGGCTCTGGTGGGCGCGGCCAAGTGCAGGTCGAGGGCCTCGCGGGCCGCACGGCCGGCACCCCGGCCTGCCGGCGGAGTCTGGGTCCGGGCCAGCCACCACGGGAGCGGCTGGGTGCGGCTGCCTTCCAGGGCCGCCTTCTGGCCTCCTGGCCGGCCAGGCAGGCGGGGAGCGCCCCCTCTGGCGCGCTGTGGTGGAGGGGTCGGAGGTAGGTGGGGCCTGCAGCGGTGCCCGGCGGCGGGGGCGGAGGCGGCGGGCGACTAAAGGAGAGGGCGGAGCGGGAGGCAAAAAGCCTACAGCACCCGGTATTCCAGGCGGTCTCCCATCCAAGTACTAACCAGGCCGACCCTGCTTAGCTTCCGAGATCAGACGAGATCGGGCGCGTTCAGGGTGGTATGGCCGTAGACGCAGGAGGGCCCGCGGGGTGCCTCTTGAGGCCCAGCTTCGCTGGCCCTTGCGCCTTACCGCCATGCCGGCGGCCAGCCCTCTCCGGCAGGGCCCTGCGCCCGCCCAGGCAGGCGACAGGAGGCCTCGGGGACCCGGGGGTGGCGGAGTGGTGGGCGACCTCGCAGCCCAGGGCGGGCGGGACGCTCCAGGCCCGTCGGCGCTTGGCGCCCCGCCGCAGATCCCGCTCGACGCTCACAGGGACGTGGCCCCGGAGGCTTCAGGGCACGGCGGCCGCGGTCCCTTGGGCAGCCCCCCTGCCCGCCCACGCGGAGTTAGGCGCAGCCCGGCCGGGCAGCAGCTGGCCCGAAGCCACTGGGAGCCACCACTGAGTGGGCACGGCCCCTTAGCCCCAGCAAGGCCACCCTTGCCCCCACGCCGCCCGCCGAGCACAGGACCCCGCCCCTGGTGGCTGGCAGGCCCGGGGAAGCGGCCACGGCCCCCGCCCCCGCTCCCCGGCCCCCGGCCGAGGCGAAACGGCGGGGGGGGGGGCTTTTCCCGGAGGGAGCTGCGGAGAGACACACGGGCAGACAGCTGGCTGCGGCGCGGCTGGGCTCTGGTGGGCGCGGCCAAGTGCAGGTCGAGGGCCTCGCGGGCCGCACGGCCGGCACCCCGGCCTGCGGCGGA